>NC_056739.1:418410290-418465549 GCF_019279795.1 Protopterus annectens
TTTCTTCAGTTTTTCTTGCCCCAGATTGTCAGGTGCCCCCAATAGGTATATACATATCTATTGCTATATAAAAAAAAATACATATAACGATAAAACAATACCTTCAGGCACAAGCAAATACACCACAGACGTTGTATAGGATATAGTGGTATAGATAAGTCCAGCTAGTTCAGAGGGGATGGATGGAGGGTTACCTGGACTGCAGCAGGGTGAACACTAACATCTACATTTATGGTAGGTACAAAACTGTACTATGTTCATCGTGTTACCCTGCTGCAGTCATCACACTTGGGTTGAATCCCAACGCCAAGGATGGGTGGTGGAGTTAAACAGAGTTAGAAGCAGCTAGTAGGCCCTGCAAAACTGCAGCGGCAAAACCAGCTCTAGTCTTGGAGTATAGAGGTAAGTGATAGTGTTTGGTGAAGGTGTGCACTGAACTCCAAGTTGCAGCTTCCAGAATATCCTTGGTTGGCACCCCCCTGAGAAAGGCTGCTGATGTAGCTGCAGCCCTGGTGGAGTGGGACCTAATGTTAGCAGGTACCGGTTTCCCATGATGCATGTAGCAGAAACATATGCAATGTCGTATCCATTCTGAAATTGTCTGTTTTGAGATAGCCTTTTCCTTGTGATCCTGCAGCATAGGCTACAAAGAGCTGGTCAGATTTTCTGAAAGCCTTAGTTTTATCCAAGTAGTAACCTTAGTTTCATCCAAGTAGTAACATAATTGCCTGTGAATGTCCAAAGAGTGCAGGAGTCTTTCTCCTTTGTTCTGGGGATTTGGGAAAAAGGTGGGCAAATGAATGGTTTGGTTTAGGGCCACACTGGATTCTGAAATTGCTGAGGCGTGGATCTTAATAGATGAAAAGGAAAGTCCTTTGTGCAACATCTCAGTTAAATATTGTAGAATCTGAGGAATGTTTGGATCAAGGGGATTTTGGCCTTTAGCCTGGTTCCAGGCGCAAAACCTTTTCCATTTGTCTGAATAGGTTTTCCTGGTGCTGGGCCTCCTGGCCTCCAGAATGACATCCATAATAGCTTTGAATAGAGGTGTTGGCTGGTTGTTTAGGTAATTTGCCATGCAGCCAGGTTTAAAGTCTTGAGCTGACTGTGTAGAATCTGATTGTCTCACTGGGTGAGCAAGTGAGGAATTTGTGGTAAAATCCATGGTGGGCCGTGGGCCATGTTCCTTAGAATTGGATACCAGTGCTGGTGTGGCCAGTCTGGTGCAATGAGTATCATTTGTGGCCCCTCTAATCTGACTTTCAGCAGTACCTTTGCTAGAAGAGGCAGTGGAGGAAAGGCATACACTGTTAATGTTTTCCAATTGAATGGAGAGGGCGTCCACTTTCCAAGCTTGTGGATGGAATGTCCTTGTGCAAAATTTTTGAAGTTGGTAGTTTTGGGGGTTGGCAAACAGATCTATGTCTGGGCATCCCCATTTTTGAGTTATCATTGTAAATACTTGTGGATCTAGTTTCCACTAGTGGGGATCCATGATGTTTCTGCTTAAGTCGTCTGCCAATGTGTTTTTCTTTCCTGGCAGGAATTGTGCTTGTAATTGAACCTGGTAAGACAGTGCTGTGTTGCCTGCATAGAGGGTAGGAATGTGTGCCCCCTTGCTTGTTTATGTACCACATTACTGTGGTATTGTCCGTCTTTATTATTAGTTGCCCTGGGTGTAAGAGGTCCTTGAAAGCTGTTAGGGCATTCTGTACTGCTAGCATTTCTTTTTGATTGATATGCAGATGCCTTTGATCTGTAGTCCATTTGCCCTGAATGCACTGTCCTGCCATGTGTGCTCCCCAGGCATAGTCTGATGCATCTGTTGTCATAGTTTGCCTGGCTGTGGGTAAGGTGAAAGGCTGCCCCTTGTTGAGGTGACATGCCTGTGCCCACCACAGAAACTCCTGTTGAAGGCAGGGAATGAGTATCATTGTTTCCAAGCTGTGGCTGTGCTGAGTCCATACGCTTTTCAGGTACCATTGTAATTTCCTCATATGCAGTTTTGCAAATGGTATTAGTAGTAAGTAAGATGCCATGAATCCCAAGGCCTGCAGAATTTTTCTTGCAGGGAGTTGGGTCTTTGTTGCCATTATTTTGAAGTATTGAGTCAGCTGTTGTTGCTTGTCTGGCGTGAGATAAGCCATCTGGGCAGTTTTATTCAAGCTGGCATCCAGGAATATTGTGTTTTGTGAGGGCACTAGTTTTGATTTCTTTTCGTTTACTGTGTACCCTAGGCAACTTAGAAGGTGTTTGACAAATGCCAGATGCTTTAAAAGAATGTCCTTGCTTTCTGCTTGAATAAAAGGCAGTCGTCCAGGTATGGGTATATTTGAATTCCTCTTTGTCTGCAGTATGCAATTACTGGTGCCAGGCATTTTGTGAAGACCCTGGGCGCAGTAGATAAGCCAAAGGGCAGTGCAGAGAATTGATAATGGGTTGAACCTGCAATGAAGCGGAGGTATCTTCTGCAAATTTGTCTGATAGGGACATGCAGGTATGCCTCCTTGAGGTCTAACGTTACTAGCCAAGCATTCTTGCCCAGCATGGAAGCTGCTACTGTAGTGTTAGCATCTTGAATTTTGGTACTAGTAGACAGGTGTTCAGAACTGAAAGATCCAGAATGGGTCTCCATGCTTCGTCTTTTCTTGGGACTACAAAGAGTCTTGAGCAAAATCCTTGTCCTTGCTCCTGTGTAGGTACCTGTTGAATGGCTCTCATGTCCATGAGAGCTGTAATTTGTTTTTGTGCCTCTGCCCATTGATTTGGTGGCAGGTTTGGCATTCCTTTTATCCTTGGCAAGGTATGAAAGTGGAATCTGCATTCTTGTGAGACAATGTTTAGGACCCATTTGTCTTTTGTGATGATGTGCCAGTTGTCTGCAGAAAGTGCTAATTTTCCTCCCAAGGGAGCTGCCAAGAGAGATTTGCTTGGTAGTTTGAGGACTGAGTCATTGTGTTTGTCTTCTGCTAGCTTGGGGCCTGTCTTCTCCTCCTTTCTGGGTAGCAGTACCCCATTGGCGAGGTTTGTAAGGGCCTTGGGACTGACCTCTGCCCCTTGGGCGTCTGTATTTGCCCCTCTGTGATCTGTCAGAAGCTGGAAAGGACCAGTTTTTTGTTGGCCAATTTCTGCTGAAACTAGGGGGTTGTACCTGTAAAAAATCCTTGACCGTCTGCATAGACTTTGCCTTATCCTCCATTTTCTTTAAAACCTCTTCTGCTTTGACACCAAATAATACATCCTGCTGTAAAGGTGCATCCAATAATTTTGCTTTAACATGATCAGGTAGGGTTTGTTCTTTTAACCAAGCATGTCTACGTATGACAGACCCAGTAACAGCTGCTCTACAGGAAGCTTCCAATGAATCAAATCCATATTGTAAAGTATGTTTGCCCACCTGTTCAGCTGCATGCAACAGATCCTGCATTTAATTGAATTCAGACTGTTCAGAATGTGTGCTTATTTTTGTTTTAACGGAGAAATTATGAATTGCTGATATTTCAGCATGTGAAACTGACAATTTAATGCTCTCATAGCCAGAGTAGCTGAGGTGTATATCTTCTTTCCCCATCTATCTAGGGCTCTGGAATCCCTTTCAGAGGGCACATGATTTTTAGCCATAGAAGCTTTAGCCCCTTTGGGACCCTGGGAAATTATTTCTGGGTCAGCCACAGGGCTTTTATAAAGGAATTTGTGCGAGTCAGTTACTCTGTAGTACCTGTCTGGTATGGCTGGAGCAGTAGGTAGAGAGTCTGGATTTAGGCTAAACTCCAAGTAAAAATCATCCACAATGTCTGAGGGATAGCAAGTGGTCTGTGCTGGGGTAGTAAAAGGAACTCTCGGAGCCTTTTCTTAGAATCAGAGTAGTCCTGGCCTTCCCAGTGGAAATGTTCCCTCATGGTATGTAAAGTTTCCCCAAAGGAGTGGTCTTCAGGGGGAGATGCTGAGGGAACAGTCTCTTCAGCATCAGAGTCTTCATAAGGGGAAATGTGTAATCCTGTTCCTCAGAAGAATCTGAGGAAATTGAAACCTGGTCAGAGGAAGCATAATCCTCCTCTTGTCTTGGTCTTTTATCTGGAGGGGGATGGGAACCCCTGATTAGGGTAATCAAATCTTCAGCCATCTTAAGCATCTGTTTCTTAGGCATGGGGCCTTGAACTGTAGACTGATGTACAGTCTTTTTTAGTTTTAATGGAGTTTTAAGCTTAGCATAAGATTTAATGGTGAGTGTAGTCGGTCTGAAGACACCTTCTGCAACCGAGGGCGTTTCTACTGCACCCGGATCTCCTTCTGCTCCGGTGTCGGAAGGGCCTAATGAAGATGGCTGCGATGGCCTAGTACACTCTGCTTGAGCATCCACAGCTGTCTGGGGTTCCAATTCTGCAGTCGTCGGTGGCTGCGTAGGCACCTCACTGAAAACCAGAGAACTGGCGACAGGCCCAGCAGAGGCCTTGGAGTCTGGCTTGTTCCTAGGCTGCCTGTCCTTATCCTTGCGTTTTTTATGCATGCTGGTCGTCGGCTGCTTCTACGGCATGATATAATTAAATTTCCTACCAAAGTAATGTCGTGCGAAGTCAAAACGGTGTTTGATAGTTTGTTTATTAAACCTAGCACAAAACCGACAACCTGTGACGTTGTGGTCTGGGCCTAGGCAAGGAATACAATAAGAATGGAAGTCCTTAGGAGGTATTTTCTTCCCACAAGAAATGCAATTGTTAACTTCTGACATCGGACTGAGGCAAGAAAAGGTTCTCCAATGGGGTACTTAGCTTTATTGAAGACTTCGGACTGAAATTCGATTTGAAAATCTCAGGTGCCGGCCGACTGGCACTTGCGAACTTTTTCTGCTTCGGGTACGTGCGGCAAGAAAGACTGAAGAAAATGGCGTCGGATGCCTCTTATATACCCTAGGTGCACTAACGTCAGGGAAGAAGCGACAGCAACCGATGCCGGACCAAGACTTTGGAACTCAGGCCGACTGCGGGACCGCCTGAAGACAGGATAACCCAAGTGTGATGACTGCAGCAGGGTAACACGAACATCTATGGGCCTCAGAACCAAAGGATCCAAGGGAGGAGAATAAGTGGGAGTAGAGGGAGCAATAGACCCAAAATCTGGAGTGGGATGGGTTTTTGGAAAATCTGTAATCCCTCTGGCTGTCAACAGCTGATCGAACAGGCGCACCACATCCAATTCAGATAGACTCATGGTGGACCATGCAGACACTCCAGATGGCGAGTCAGGTTGGTCCAGAAAGGGGCTCTAAACTTTTCCTGAAAACGGGTCCAACGATGGGGAGTACTGGGTCCATGGTGTAGGACAAATCGGCACCAACTTTGAGACAGGGAGAAGGGGCACTATCGGTGCTGAGAAAAGGCTCGGCGCAAAGGAGATAGCTGGAGTGGAAGTCATTATTGGCTCCGAAGAGAGTTGGGACCAACTTCGGAGAGGGGCGAGGACGGTGCCGAAGTTTCAGAAGGCAGTAAGGCTGGAGCTGATACCACACTTGGAGAGACCACTGGAGCTGAACTCGAAACCGAAGTGGTTGGAGCCGAGGGGGCGATCTTGTGCTCCTTAAAAGACTTGTGGGCCTTATGCTTGTGAAGCTTACCCTTGTCACCGGCCAGTGAAGAGGGATCAGAATGATGATGTTTCTTGTCCTTCGATGGAGGGGTTGAGACCTCAGACACAGAAAGGGCCTCTGAAAAAGGTGAAGAAAGCAGGCCTTTCAAAATAAGTTTATTTTTTCTTTCATTCAGCGTCCGCTGACTGAAACTGACACAAATCTGGCAAGGCGGTTTCACAGAAAAGTGGTAACCCACAGACAATAGAGACAATCATCATGCAAGTCACTGTTGGGGAGTTTGCCATTGCAGGAAGTGCAATGTTTGAACCCCGAAGTCCCTTTCTTTTCAGACATATCCAGTACACAATCCAACAATCCAAAAGATTACAGAGGAAGAGAAGAAATACCAACAATGGTATTAAGAATACCACGAGGATAGAGAAAGGAGTTTACCAACGATGGTAAGAGACAGAAACCTGTGGGGTAGAACTAGGTATAGATAAGGTAAAAAAAAAAAAAAGGTTAAAGGAGAAAACATTTTCAAAATACACATTTTTAGAAAATACAACACTTGGCTGGAGAGCTTGGTGAAACGCTGCTATATGGCTGCGCGGCAAACTATATGAGGTAACTGGGAGAAGGACATTGTGGGTAGCAGCTTAGCCTGAGAGTTTTTAGTGCACATGAGCTTGGTATTAAGCAGACTCTGTTCTGAGGGCTCGGAACCGAACCCATCACTGATGAATTGGAAGAAGATTAACAACTTCAGATGGGGGTCATAAGCATACTGAATGACAGTGGCTGCTGCACGAGTACATGCTGTTGACTAATTCATTAAAAAAAATGAAACCAAGTTATTAGGAGTTATGTACTTACCATAACATGTGGGTTATCCTTTCTCATTCTTCCTTAATGATGGGTTACAGACCTATCCTCGGATCAGACTCTGTCGTATTTTCCAGACTTCAGGTCCCAATCTCAAACTCCTTCCTCTTCCCACAATGCAAAACTACCTCTAACTTCTCAGATCAAGTTTGCTGCCAATGCCTACTAGAGATGGACAAAATTATGACTGAAAACTTGGAAACTCAAATTCCAATAATGTTCAATATCCTTCTAGAAAATTATAAGGCCAGGGAACGCCTGGGAGGGGAGGGAAGGTAAGGAAGAATGAGAAAAGGACAACACATACACGTTATTAAGTACACAGCCCCTAATACGATGTTGTCCTTCTCATTCTTCCTCACTGATGGGTAGAGTCCCCAGCTACGTAATTCTCGGAAGGCCCTCAAGGCAGGATGTCCCAGAGCACTGTCAAAGCAAAGGAAGGTCTGTGTTCAGAGACAAAGCCCAGTTTGTAAAGTGTCACAAGAGTATGAGCATACAAACAAGTGACTGTATGACAGATGTCAAAGGAACCTGCAGAACGAGGGTAGAAAAGTAATTATGGAATTGATAGGAAGGACCTAGGGTGCCAGTACAATTCTAGAGCACTTTGTAAACTAACCAGCGAACTACGAACAGTAAGCTGATGGAGCAGGATAACGTATGGATCTGCTGAATCCAAGAGGTAGAAGGAAGGGGAAAAACAGCTGGTCAGAATTTCTGTACTGTTGGTCCATCAAAGAAATAAACAACTGACAATACAGAGAGGGTGATAAAAGTTCACCGACTACTATGTTGATTCTTATTTTCCACTTATAAAGGACGTTGTCATGGAGAAGGCATATGAAATGGTCATAGATCTGGTAGATTGGCTTTGGGAGGATGAGACAACTGCATATCTGTTAATGAGCAAATAGATACACCACCTGAAAATCATGCAGGAAGTGTGACTGAATCCAGTATTTCCCAAATAGGTAAATTATTTACTTATTTGATGTGTGTTTACAAGGATAGGCTGACACAGCCCGTTTCCATCAGAGACAAGGGGAGAAAATTCCAAACGCATGCAAATATGACAGTATATATAATGAAAGGTAGAGGTCTAGAACCTGCTAGCTAATGTCCCAAATGAGGGAAGCTAGACCGCACAATCTTACAATCACTGGAAAGAAGAGTAACCATTCAGTTATTTCTAGGATATGGAGATTAGGATGCTAGATGTCCTAAGGGTGATACAAGAGATCCCAACTGGGCTCCAGAATTCATGGAGTATATCCAGATGAGGTCATTTACTGTGCGACAGCTACAGAGTGCGAGACACAAAGAGCTACAGAGCGTGAGAGAGAAAGAGCTACAGAGCGCGTGAGTGAATGTGAGAGCGAGACAGCGAGAGTAAGAGCACGCATGAGAGAGTGCTGGTGCAAGAGAGCTAGAGTGTCAGAGCGAGTGTGTGCGTGAGAGCAAGAGCGAGTGCAAGAAAGCGAGTGCGAGACAGCGTGAGAGCGAGTTTGAGAGAGAGCGAGTGTGAGTGTGTGTGATAGAGAGTGTGTGTTTGCGCGCGAGAGAGGAAAAGAGTGAGTGAGAGAGAACCCAAGTCAGATGACTGCAGGCGTATGTAAAAAAAGAATGATAGAGCTCTACAACTTGCTGGATTTGTAGACAGTCCAACATCAATCGTAAGCTGGTAGAAACATAAGAGAAGGCTGGAGGCCTACAGCAAAAAACAAGCATCCCTTGGGAGAATACCTAAAGGGAGAATTAGAAAGGAAAATAAGAGTGTTGTGATAAGGTTAACCCCAATGGCTAAGAATCAGGTTGACAACGGATTGAGGGGGCCAGACATGTGGGATCAGACTAAGCTTACTAATACTGTCAGCAACAGCATTCGATTCCCACTGTAAAACTGCTGCAGTTAGAAGGCGGATTAGAGAAATTGCCCATTGTCGAAACTTCATGGCCTCTCTGTGCCCCTCAGGGGGGTGGGATAGTGTTCCTCCCGGTTTGTTGATATACTAAGATACTAAACATGTCGCCAGTGCGCAATGCAACAGAAGTCGAAAGGAGACCCTGAAAAAATACACTAGGCAAAGAAACAACTGTTATCTCTAGACCATTGCCTGGCAACCTAGTCTCCGGGGAAGACTACATGCTTTTGAGAAAGAAGCGACAATGAACTGCCTCTGCTAATCCAGACTGAAAATGTATGTGGTCTCTGTGACTTGCAGGAGAGCCTGCCTAGACACAGGTTGTTTGACTGAACTCACTGGCAAAAAGATTGTTAGTAAGTTGGCTGATAAGAGCCGATAAGGGCCAAAAAGGGGATAGTACACGTGCTTGCAAAATGACCCTTGCTGGTGAGGAACAGACACAGTAACCACCACCTGTGATTGCGAAATAATGTGAAATGGTGACCAATCAATCTAGTTTGTAGCACTGAAGTGAGAACTAGGAACTTCAATTTTGTATCAGCAAAATATTCAGTTAAGTCAAATGTATAGTAATGCCAAGGAATCTGCAGCCTTGAGACAGATAAAGCATAAAGTCTTGGAGCCATTTTTGTATGACTGCCTCACTGCGACAGCTCTTCCCATTTTTTCCTTCCTCAGAAAGTGCATAACGCAGATGCATCAGACACTGATCAAGGAAGCAAACAGATTATAATGGGATTTCCCCAGTGATGGAGAAACTATCACACTACAGACTGGCTCAGACATCACTCATGAGGCATTAGTAAAAGAAAAAGCTTATGCTCTCTAGAACTACCTTCTCCAATACGTGTTTTGTCTGTCAAAAAGCATTTTGTGCACATAGCCACATGCTCACTGCTATGACAGAGGGAATAAGTGTCTTCTTCCATGCTCACCACTGCCACACTGATAGCATGAATGGCAACCACCCCCAAGGAAGTCCTGAAATGTCTGCAATGTGGGGAAACCACCACATACACCCTACCTTACAGTTCACAGAATTAGTTCATCTTGGTTAGAGCTTCTTCAAAGGAGGGAGGGATTCAAGGACATTGCTAGAATTCTGATGATGAGGAAGCCAATGGGAGAAGGGATCTGGGAGGAATAATAATCTAGTTCCTCCTAGTTAGTGTTTTTTGACTCATATGCTCCCTTAGAGGAAGAATACCTTTTCACTTGACATAAAGGTTAAAGGTGCCTGGAGGTTGCTGGCTTGGTCTAGTTGCAGGACCAGTATGTCCCCAAGACAGTTTAAACTTGTCCCCCTGACCTGCCTTCAGCCAAAGAAGGGACAACTCACCAACCTTCCTATGGAGGGTGTTTAGCAAGGGACTGCAAGGAGGAGAAATAAGCTTTGTTCTCAAAGCTTCATAAGTGGCATCTGCTATAATATCCTTACATTTCGACCTGGAGGGACAGAGCAGCATGGCATAACTTTACTTGAACTGACCAAGACTTTGTGGACTCCCCCTCTGCTCTTCTGAGAGGACTACATGGGACTACGTCTCCACTTGACTGAACATCTCGGAAACACCCTTGCAAGTGGTCAGCCAGTACAGACATGCTTGGGCCCCTGACCACAAAGTCAAAGGGGCATCAGATGTTCAGGAGTTGACAGATGGCTGGTCCCAAGGCTGCAGAAGTGCTTCACTGGAGCCGATCACCCTGGACCAATAGGGGACATCTTTCAAGTCTCCCAGGCTCTCCTAGGCTTCTCTCAGCTTTTTTGCTTTAAATGTCAAAAGAAGGGAATGGGTCTGTGGACTAAACAGAGCAAATTATGGACTCTGAAAATCTGCTGTCAAGGTACAGGCAGTGTGTGTGCAATCTACATGCAATAGGTTTGGACACAAACCCTTGGAAGGCATCATGCTTTTGAAACTTTGTAATCTACCTATGGATAAAAAAAAAAAAAAAAAAAAAAATGGACTGATGGCATTTGTAAGGAATCAGCTTACCACACTCACATTTTTCCTTTTTCTTTCTATTCATAATAAAATAAATACCACCAAAAAACACCCCAGTGCTAAACTATTAAACTCAACTAGTTAAGACAAAAAATGGGGTAGCTACCCACCTGAGTTCTGAAGCTTGTAGAGGGCTACAAATGTCAGAGAGACATCTGAAAGTTAACTGTTGCAAAAAGTTTTGAAGATGGCATGTGCATATCTGTCACTTATACCAGCATGTCACAATACACCACGGGGTGGTCACATACCACGTATGGGGGAAGGAACCTGATCTCTTAAAGACTGGCTAGATGGGTGGAACCACTAGTACAGAATGCCTCAAAGTAATACTGTAACTGATCTAATAATCATTTTTGAATTCCTTTACTCCCTTCCCCCATACATACACATTCATAAAGCTATGCAAAAAACAGGAACCTTGAGGCAAACATTCTATGGTAAAAAAAAAACAGAAAAAAAAAAAAAAAAAAGTAAAATAAAGCACTTAAATAAATGCAAAAAAAGTCTCTCTTATTCCAGTTATGATTTCAATACAGCTCAGTCTATTTCTTTTACAACAGCAATAAGCACTTCAATACAAAAACCCCAGTGGTGAAAATATAAAATAAAGCACTTAAATAAATGCAAAACAAGTCTTTCTTATTCCAGTTATGATTTCAATACAGCTCAGTCCATTTATTTTACAACAGCAATATGCACTTCAATACAAAAACCCCAGTGGTGAAAATATCAGCTCACCTTCTCTCAGGCTGAGGGTCAGAAAGTGCTACTCTTAAAAATCCAGGATATCTTTTACAAAGCTGAAAAAAAAGATAGACATTTAAACACAGACTCAGTAAAATACTCATTCATATCTTAGGAATGGGCCATACAGAAAAAGTTTATGAATTACAAATGCTCTTAATCCAATCTCATTTATTTGCTTTTTAAACACACACAGGCCTTTCTTTTAGTTTCCAACAAAACATTCAAGTGATGTGTTCTCAACTTAAACCTCTTTCAGACGCACAGACTGCTAAGAAAAAGCACAAGAAGAATGGGAAATAGAAAGATAGAGGGAAGCAATTACAATAAACAAAATTAAATCTTCAAGATCAGATCAAAGTAACAGTATATGGTAGCATTTGAGGTTACCCAAACTTCTGCTCTCCCCATTTTCTTACCCACATTGTATTTAGATACATTTCTCTGATGGGGACTGATGCAGGTCTTGTGCTTGGAAGATACCGATGCAGAGAGCACAAGACAATCAAATGCTGAGAGCTAGCCCACCTTTTCTTTCATTCAAGCCTGGAAGCCTTGACAAGATGTTTATTTGTCTTGCATAAATTTTAGTGCTGGATTTAAAGTATGAAAACAAACCGCCTTGGTTGTAAATTATTGTCAAAGTACTGATTCCTGGGATGATCAAGTTAACAGACCAGATGGTGTACGGCTTGCTGGAGGAGCAAGAAGACAAAATTCCATAGTACAGCCACAGGAAAAGCCTACATTGGCCCCTGGGATACTAGCTAAAATATGTTCAGCAAAAAAAGAGTACATTAAGGATCATGCGGAGGATTCCAAGAAGGATTGGGAAAGAACGCATGCACCCCAGAAAAGCTATGGTGATAGCTATGGCCCTGGCAGAATGGGCTTTCCCTGGACCTGGGATAAGTCTACCATGGGAAGTGTGCCACATACACAGTGAACTATCCATTTTGAAACGGTCCACTTGTTGACTGGTTTTCCCTTCCTGCCTTTATCAAAGACAAGAAAAGCTTGTCATATTCCGAGTATTACTTCCTGTCTAGATAAGATCTCAACTAATGCCTAGGGAATACAAAATCCTTTCCTGCTTATTCCATGGGGAACAGAAAAAAAAAAACACACAGGAGATGGACAGTCTGGCTTACTAGGTTAGTTCTGTGCCCCCTTATACATGAGAAGTTAGTACCGAGTGTGACCCTGTCCCGATGAAACATCAGCAAGGAATCCCTACACGATAGCTTACATTTCTAAAGTCTACTTAGCTAAGGTCAGAGTTACCAAGCAGGGCAAGACATCCAAGAAAACATTTTAGAGGGTAGAAGCGGCTCGTACAAAATGAAATGGCGAGTTTTTGAAGCACAAAATTTAGGTTCTATGGTGGAGAAATCTCCTGTCTGGGTGGTCCTGAATGCAGAATTTCCTAGAGGAAGTGTTTCACTGGCAAATGGGAACAAAAGACGGGGACCAGATGAAAACATTCAGAAACATACATCTGAGCTGAGCCTGGGGTCTCTATTACGGCACCAGTGGCAGCATCTCTCCCACTTTGCTATGCAAGACTTCCATGTGTTGTACTTCATGCCATCCCTCAAAGTAGACAGCATATCCTCAATCAGATGGTATGCACCTAGATGGGACATGTACCACATATTCCAGTTACCCAACAGTCTGCAGACTGACAGAAATCACAGGCCTGTTCTTCTGAGTCAAGTAGTCCACAAGTTGAGGCAAGCAGTAGTGGTTCTTCAAAAACCAAGCTCAACAGGAGGGAGAAGCAATACTGCATGCAACAAAATGGTGCTATCGGTTTCACTTCTGACATGTCCTATCTTCTGTCATACCCTGGGGAACAAGGGTATAGAAGGATGGAGAAGGTATCTGCTATCATTTGTGCTGGTATCCTGCTGCAAAATCTGCTCAGATGTTTGCACCCTGCACCACTTGTGAACCATGTCCAAGGAAGTGTAGCTGTACTAAGAACTTAACATAACAGTAGATTAAAATTTTCTGTTGCAGTACTGAGTCAGGATTCTTGCCCATGGAAGCTCAAAAGCCAAACAGAATACCAGAGATTTCAGCCCCATACCATCTACAGGTTTTTCTTGCCACAAGCTCCAAGCTGGTTAACCTAGGATCTACACTCCTCAGCATATCAAACTTTTATGTCAAAGTTTCAAAAATTCCACTCCCTAAAACCACATTAACTACTTTAAAAATTATAGCGGACACACTGCTCGACACACACACAAGAGCTCAACTACAATGCAAATTTATACTTAAAGATTAAGTAAAACACAGACTACATTTCCCATTCACATCACTGCAACAAGAGGATACAACCAGCTCTGCCAGGTTAAATCAATATGCGAGCACAACCAGCCAATAAAAACAGCCATTACCAGAAAATGGCTTTAACTCTTACCACTTAATACATAAACCTCAACATAACCCACACTGAACCGGATAAAATGAACAAATACTACATTACCGGAGAGAGAGAGAGAGAGAGATCACATCAACAAAATTAAGCTGTTCCAACTGAAAATACCTCTGCAAACTATCTATGACTTATTAGCAACTTAGGCAATTAGCGCAGCTCACGGAATTCTATGAGAAATGTGACTAACAAATAGAAAAAACAGAAACATAGGAGATCTTGTTTCGTGCACCAGAAGAAATATTATACGGGATGATTAGGGGTCTTGGTACATGACTCATGCCTTCATCAATTGTCACAAAACCATAAACTTGTTCCTAAACCCTAAAGCACAACACATTTGAAGAATTTCAATACCATATCCCCAAATAATAAAATTATAGGAAAAAAGTGCTTGTAGAAACAGGCAATCCACTGATAACCTATGCAAGGCACTACCAAGACCACAAAGGAAGTAATAAAAAAGATCAAATACATTCAGGGAGTAACGTTTAAAGTGCATACGCCAATAGTGGTGGTTGTAGGAAAAATCATGTTATCAATGCCAAAATGGCCAGACTCAGAGGCACAAAAGGACAAAACCTTCCCTACGACCCAAATGATCAAAGACATTAGAGCCAGGTAGAAGGGGAGGAAGCAAACGGCACATCAGTTCTTATTCATTCCCACGGAAAAGACTGGTGCTTTCCACTCACACTGTGATCCAGTGGAAGGTGTGTGCATAAAGCCAGACTTGGGAGACTTCAAGCCAATAAGCATGAAGATGCTCATCCAGCATTAGAGATAATGTGGGTCCATTCTCTAACTAAAAGGACTTTGAAGGGTCAAAAATCAGCTCAGCAATGCGACACAGTCCTTAAACTCTTCCCCACTTTCCCTTAGATCGGTGATGTTACTTGAAAACAAGCAGTAATGGAAATCCAAGCAATATTCTGTAACATATGAAGATCACAGCAAGCCTCCCCCCCCACCAAGTAATGGAAGAGGCTTCATACTGCAGAAGGATGACTCATGCAGTAGCAGAAGGCAAAACGTAGCCTACTCCCTTAGGTGATGGCCTCCCCACAACATACTCCACTGATCAAACATATGACCCACTCCCAAATCCTCCTTGACATAAGAGACAAGGAATGGGTATTGTCCAGTTTATGTAGCATAGAAATACCACGCTCTATGTTTGACAAAGACACCTTGTGAAACAATGTCCTGAAGGACTTGCAATGCTGGGAACCATGACCAGCACATTTACATAAAAGCTGGCCATGGTTCAAAACCATATCCCTTGAAAAATTCCACCCCGACAATGTCACATCCACTCAAGTATAGACAGCTAAATGGTGAGTACTGTCCAAGATTTTAGCCACTGAATTTATATTCATGATGTTACTTACACTCTTCTTGAAGGCAAAACTGGAGTGTCAGCCAGTTTCTATAGTTCCTTTACATCAAGATCTTCAACTACATACCAGCAGTACAGAAGTACTAATGTGAGGCACAGTCACAAAGATTCTGGACAAAAGCGTTACAATTCTGCCACTCATAACAGAAATGTCCCAATTTATTCCAAATCCTTCAGCTGTTTAAACAAAATCCATGAAAATGCAGGGTGTGGTCTCAAGAATGCCTTGGTAATGTCAAAGAAAAGGTGGGATAAGCCAGTTAAGAGAAAACATAAAAAGATATCTACAAGTACTGAATCTAATCAGAAGCCCTGCCCATATGCCCCCCCCCCCCAGTTAATCAGAACATTCAGCTTTGAAACAATACATGCACAGACAAACCAAAATAGAAATGGCCTCAAAATCTCTGTTTGGTTATAATGCCTAACATATGCCTGAAATCAAGGTAAACGAATTAACAGCAGCCTCCACACAGTAACTGAATGGCAATCATCAAGGGGCATTTCAATACAAAAACATTTTAAGAAAGCTTACTGCTGCAATTTCTGCTTTAGAAATGTTGGGAGCAATATTGCGCATGAAAAGGGAACACGTCCTGTGTAGGGGGCGAGGTTTGACTTCTGTATCTTTTTCTTTTGGCTTCTCTTTCTCTTCCTCTTTCTCCTTTTCTTTCTCTTTTTCTGTTTCTTTAGTGTCTTCTATGAGGTAGCAAAAAACAAACAAAAAAAATGTTGCCATGAAACAAGTAACCTTCTAAAATGCAATTAAAAACACGCTTCATAAGAAAAGCACTCAGATAACCTGAAATGAAAATTGAAGACAGACAAGCCCTATGCTAAAAAGCAATTTACTGGAACAGTACTGGATTGGACCATAATGGCTCACAACATATAACCTTGTTAAAGTGAATGGGGGGGGGGGGCATCTGGTTTAAACAACTGTTTAAAGTATTAAAAAAAAAAAAAAAAAAAAAAAAAAAAAAAGCAAAAGTCACAAAATTAAAAACAGTGAATCAGGAAAAAAAGTATTAGCAAAACTACCATCAAACTCCCTGATCTTTTTAATGAAATTATGAACAGAGGATTGGCACTTTCATCCATCAAAATGCACTTCTTCAGAAAATTTCCCAAGTCCAGACTGATGGATTCAAGAGCTAATTAGAAGTTATGTACTCACCATAACGTTCCATCTGAGTAGGTGACTTCATTCGGATGCAACCTGTGGGTATCGGATCCGATCTCGGATCCGAGCCGGCAATTCAAAAGCTTAGGGTCCGAGCTCCTAGCTCCTCCCTCTTACCCATAACCCCTTGCCAAGCCCTGACTGACCTCAGATTGAGTTTGCCTCAAAATACTGACCACAGTATACTAAAACAGCATAAATACTCGCTCTATAAAGGTCAGGGGATGGAGGATGGTTACATCCGAATGAAGTCACCTACTCAGATGGAACGCTATGGTGAGTACATAACTTCTAAATCTGAAGTAGGCAGACTTCATTCGTCTGCAACCTGTGGGACAGAGTCCCTAGCTACCTGAATCTTGGGCGGCCGTCATGGAAGGATGTTCCGGAGCACCGCTGAGCCAAAGGATGCTCTTCCTCTAGAAACAACATCCACCTTGTAATGAGAAATAAAAGTATGAGGCGAGGCCCAAGTAGCTGCCGCGCAGATATCATCCAACGAAACACGGGACTTAAAGGCGGCTGACGTAGAAACTGCCCTAGTAGAATGAGCCGTAACCCTCTGAGGAGCAGGTCTGCCTGAAGTGTCATATGCCTGCAGAATGCAATTAGCAATCCATTTAGATAGAGTGACTTTAGACACTGCTTTACCCAGAGCAAATTTAGCAAAGGAGACGAACAGCTGATCTGATTTCCTGTGGCCAGCTGTCCTGTTAATATAAAACGTAATTGTCTATGAACATCCAATGAATGCAATTTGTATTCTCCTTTGTTTGAATACTTGGGAAAAGACAGGCAAATTGATTGACTGGTTAATATTGGATTCAGAAGAGACCTTCGGAAGAAAAGATGGATTGGTCCTGAGGCACACCCTATCAGGGAAGAAAGAAAGATAAGGCGGTTTGACACATAGAGCCTGAAGCTCAGACACCCTTCTGGCTGAAGTGATAGCTACCAGAAAGGCAGTCTTCCAGGAAAGGAATTTTAAATCAGCAGAAGCTGCAGGCTCAAGGGAGGAGCAGTAAGGGCCTGCAGGACTAAAGACAAGTCCCAAGGCGGTACAACCTCCTTGACTGGAGGCCTTAACAAAAACTCCTTTGAGAAAGGTTTTGCATAATTTCGCTGTCATAAGGGAGCTGTGTCCTGGCCAATGTGATAATGCGAGATAGCCGCCAATTGCACCTTAATCGTGGAAGAACTGGCCCCTTGATGAAAGAGGTCTGTTAGAAAATCTAGCACCGCAGAGATAGGTGCTGAAAAAGGATCCACAGTTCTCTGTCCTGCCCATATAGAGAACCTCTTCCATTTACTCCGATAAACCTGTCTGGTGGAAGGTTTATGAGCAGCCACCAAAATGGCTTTGACCGGTGAAGAGATACCGAGTCCTAATTAATGCTGGTATTCGAGCAGCCAAGCTGTCAACTTCTGGATCCGCACATTGGGAACTGGCAATCCCAGAGGGTGAGAGATGAGATCCAAATTGGATCCAGAATCCATGGTGGATTGATTTTGTGAGACCATACGAGGGGAACCAAGGTTGTCGAGGCCAGAATGGGGCAATGAGAATCATTCTGCTCCCCAAACTGTTGGCTTTCTGCAGAAACCTCTGCATCAGAGGAAGTGGAGGGTAGGCATAAAGGAGACCGGGAGGCCAAGCATGCACCAGAGCATCCTCGGGAACTCCCTGGTGGGGAAGCAGAGCGAAGAAATTGTCGCATTTGGCGTTTGAGGGAGAAGCAAAAGATCGCAACAGGGTTGCCCCAAACGGCAAAAATCTTCTTCGCTACTTGAAGATTGAGGGACCACTCGTGTGGAGAAAGGATGGTGCGACTGAGCTTGTCCGCAAGGATGTTGGACTTTCCCGGAATGTGCGTTGCTATCAGAAAGCGTTTGGTGGAAATTGCCCATTCCCAGACTCTCATGGCCTCTCGACAAAGGAAGACCTGGTTCCTCCCTGCTTGTTGATATACCAGACTACGGACATGTTGTCTGTCTGAATCGCAATAGTCCCTGTAGGAAGAACGTGGTGAAGTGCTTGCAACGCTAGGAGCACCGCCCTCATTTCCAGGACATTTATATGCAATGACGTCTCTGTGGGATTCCACGTGCCTTGGACAATCTTTCCGCAGAATGCCCCCACCCGAGGCAAGAAGCGTCCGTGGTCACTGTGGCTCGGGAAATGCAGCAAAAGGTCTTCCTGCTAGGGGCTCCGGAGAAAGAAGCCACCACAGAAGGGAGTCCCTGCACGCTCTGCTGACCGCAATCGGAGCGTTTAGAGACGAACAAAGAGGAGACCACTGAACTTGAAGGGTCCATTGAAGAACCCGCATGCGTAAACGGGCATGAATTAGAAGCGGGATAGCTGCCGCCATAGAACCTAGGGCCCTCAGGACCGAAGCTGCAGTTGGAGAAGGTTGAAGGATTGCTGTCACATGACACCTCAGGCTGGCGATACGGTCTGGGGTGAGGAAGGCTCGCATTGATCTGGTGTCTAGTCTTCCTCCTATGAAATCTATAATTTGAGTTGGATCCAGAAAAGATTTCTCCCAGTTGATCGTGATGCCCAGCCTTGGTGCTAGTTGAAGGAAGTAATCCCTGGCTGAGCACAGAAGATGCCTTGATGATGCCGTCAGGAGCCAGTCGTCCAGGTACGGAAAGACCTGTAATCCCTGGAGCCTCAGGTGGGCCGCTACCACCGCTAACACCTTGGTAAACACCCTGGGGGCTGAGGTGAGACCAAAGGGAGGACCCTGAACTGATAATGACTGGCTCCCAGCCGGAAGCGAAGAAACCTCCTGGATCGTCTGTCCATCCGAATGTGGTAGTACGCATCCTTGAGGTCTATGGAACACATCCAGTCGTTCTCCCTCAAAAGGGGGAGTATAGATTGCAGGGTGACCATCCAGAACTTTTGCTTGGTTACTGACAGGTTCAACAGGGAAAGGTCTAAAATTGGTCTTAAGTCCCCCGTCTTCTTTGGCACCAAAAAGAACCTGGAGTAAAACCTAATCCGGCTTGATCTGGGGGCGCTGGATGGCTCTTTTTCCTAGCAGCTGCTCGATTTCGAGAGCTGCCGCCTCCCTTTGGTCGGGTGGAACATCTGGGAGGCTGCGAGATTTGGGAATCTTGATTAGGGGTATTGAATATCCTCTGGATATAAGTCGAAGCACCCAACTGTCTGTTGTTATGGACTCCCAAGAAGTCAGGTGCATCGAAACCGCCCCGACTGCCTCCAGAGACGGACAGCCGGGCAACCCTTCAGGGCTGCTGCGTGGGTCTCTCAGAGAAGGGTTCTCTGGACCCAAAATTGCCAGGAGCCCCCCTGCCTCTGGCACGACGACCTCCCCGTCCTCCTCTGCCACGGAAGGACTGGTTATCCGGAGCAGGTTGGGACTGCTGCGACTTCCGGAACCACATCTTCTTCTGTCCCTTTTGGTTCTTAGAGAAGGACCTCTGGGGAGCTGAGAAGTGGACTCCGACGGCAGACAGCGTCTTCCCGTCCTTTTCGCTCTGGACTAATGTCTCGTGAACAGTCTTGCCAAACAAGGCAGAACCATCGAAAGGGGCATTCGCGAAGGTCGCCTTGAAGGGCTCAGCAAAATCACAATGGCGGAGCCAGGCCTGTCGCCTCATGACAAGGCCTGCTCCGCTGGCTCTAGCGGCTCCCTCAGTAGCATGAGACAGCAGCCGCATAGATGTATTGGATACAGATCTGAGAGTGGCCATTCGGGTGGAGTAAACCTGTTTATCCTCACTCGAGATGGACTCGGGGAGATGCAGCGTATTCTTTAATCAGATCTCGCTGCATCCTAATGACATGTGCCATGTAGTTCAGCGCTCTCAAGGAGAAGGTCGCTGAACTAAAAACTCACTTCCCAATGCGATCCATCGAACGGGACTCCTTGCCCGGAGGATGGACGGAGGGACTCTCCTGGGCCAATTCCCTCTTCGTGGCTGCAGCCATCATCATGGCATCTACTGGGGGACCCTTACTCCAGTGGGTGCGGTCTGATGGAGGAGAAAGAATGCGGTCCGGGCGCTTAGGGATAGGCTCAATGGTGTCCGGATCCTTCCACGCCCTGATAGATATAAGATCTACCAGGGGTCAGCAGGAGGGGACACCCAAGAGGTAGAAGGGCCCCTCGAATGCCTCCAAGAACACAGACTCGTCCGAAGAAGCCTTGGGGCAGACCACCCCCTGATCCTTAACATCTCCATGATGTCTCCAAATGAGACGTCCTCAGGGGTGACCTAGGGAGCCTTCCCTTCATCCAAGTCCGTGTCTTCAGTGACGGACTCAGGGAGTCCATGTGCCTCCTCTTGCACTTGCGCTTCCGAGGTACTTCATCGGGGGCTGTCCGAGGAGTACTCTTCAGCAGATGGATGTTCCAAGGGAACCACTTGGGACATCGAGGCGGGCTGTCCCTGGGACCGGCTGGTGGGGGCCTGGCCCAACTGCAATGGAGTGCGGATGGAGCCGTGGCAGGGACCGGGGTCCAGATGTCCTCGACAGTGCCCTTTCCATAACGTTGAAAGCCGAGGGAGAGCCAGCTTCTCTAAGCCCGAGCCGACCCCCACTCGGATCCGGCGTGCGGATCGGAGTCGGAGCCGAAACCGTCGGATACGAGACCAGTGTGCTCCGACCTGGACGGAGCCGAAGACACACCAGCTCCCTCGGA
This sequence comes from Protopterus annectens, assembly GCF_019279795.1. NCBI lineage: Eukaryota > Metazoa > Chordata > Ceratodontiformes > Protopteridae > Protopterus > Protopterus annectens. Next base: position 418,431,127 of record NC_056739.1, read on the forward strand.
TCCGAGGCTCGGCCTCGGCTCCGAGAGGTCGGGTCCGGCACCCAAGCACTCAAGGATGGGACGGATCCGAGGTGCGCCGACCTATCGGATCCGACCCACCCCGGATCCAAATCTGCATGGCGCCGATAGCTCGAACCCGTGGTATGGGTCGGAGAAGGAGCTAAGGGGTGAAAAGGGTCAAGCCCCTCCCGGTTGGGGGGGGCTAGGAGCACTCCCATTTGCATTTGGGCCTGGATGAATTTCCTCATCATCCGGTCCATATCAGCTTCGCTCATAGAAAGGTCGATCTAGAGGAGGCCACCGGCGGACCTAGAGAGCCGTCTCGGTGACCTCCTGGAAGGGCTAGCCTCCTCCTCCTCGGGTCCAGGAGAGAACCGAGGGGAGTGGAGCCGAGGAGGAGGAAAGCTAGAAGGCACAGGGAAGCCCGCTTAGATGGAGGAGCCGAACTGGAAGCTCGCTCTCCTCTTGTGGTGCTTCTCCCTGTGCCTCTCCTTCTGTCTCTCCCTAGAAGAATCCTTCCCCTCCGGCAACTTTAAGGGAGGTTGAGTCCCAGCCGGAGGGGAGAACTCACAGCAACAGGTTGCTGACTGGAGGGCAGAGGCGAAGCAGTATCTGGGGTAAAAGACCCGCCAGCACCAACTTCGACCTCCGTTCCCTTAAAGCCGGGGGTTGAACCCTGCACAAATGGTACAACCAGAAGACAGGTGTTCAACCCCCAAGCATTTCAAGACTGAGTGTGGCCATCTGCTGGGGACAGCTTATGGCCACACTCGGTACATTTCGAAAAACAGCCTTAGGGGCTTCAGACATTACACCTAAGGCCTAAACACACACACACACAAACAAACTACGAAAACCCGAGAAAAATTAACTAAAGAGGGAGGAAAGCCTTAACCACACACAACTCTAACTATATTAATAACAAAAATAGAGAATTTGAAAAATTTTCCTGTCAGAAAAACTACACTTATCTCAAACCACGCCAGGAGCTCTAGAATTCCGTTGCTTCTTGAAAAGCGGCAAACGAAATCTGAGGTCAGTCAGGGCTTGGCAAGGGGTTATGGGTAAGAGGGAGGAGCTAGGAGCTCGGAGCCTAAGCTTTTGAATTGCCGGCTCGGATCCGAGATCGGATCCGATACCCACAGGTTGCAGACGAATGAAGTCTGCCTACTTCAGATCCGCTGTTTGTACTTGAGGATCTGCGGGCTTGAAGAAACCTGCACTGCTGACCATAAGTGAAAAGCACAGCTGACTCAATAGAATTAGCAATTAAGTGCATTTTCCTCCCACTCGATTCATTCAGTTCAAGTGGTGGTGAGTACAGCAAAAACATTTAAAATAAAACAGTCACAATTACTCAAGATAAAATGGTACATCAAAGCAGTTATAAACTTATTAGCAGATAAAATGCTAGAAAGTTTGCAACAATCTTGGATCAAATAATTACTAATTTTTCATTGTAATGTAGTCAAAAAGCATTTAGTTAAGTACAGCTGTAGAAGACATAACTCACAGTCAAGAATGAAAATTACCCTGGACAGATTTGTCAAGCTACACTTATACCTGGACAGGTTTGTCAAGCTGTACCTTTATCCCTGCCAAGGCTAACCCATGGTGCTCTTATCCAAGTATGTATACAGGTGGGGCAATACAGCCAAATAAATCCAGTGCTGGCACGGACTACTCTGGTTCTCCAAGCCAAGAAACCCCACATGGGAAGTGCACTTGTGGCAGAATCTCAGTAACAAACCAAAATAGCAGAACTTATGCAAACTGTTCTAACTATGGAAAAGCATAACAATAGCTATAAAGAATCATACCTGGGCTCAGTGATGCAGAGGGACGTAGCGCTGACCATGACCTGAGTTGAGGGTTCAATCAGCCGCCTCACTGCAGGTGGAACCAGGCAGAGAAGAGGTGGAGTGGAGGAGTAGGAAGAATTTCTCTACTAGGGGGTCAGAGGGATTCGCATGCACTTAGTAGCACAATGATCAGTGCAATTTTCCTAGTGAAGACCAGATAGAGTCACTGGTCATGCAGTATGGGGATTGACAAGGCTGCTCTGAGGGAACACTCCTTGGAGAAGTGGGGGACGTCCTCCACAGACAGCCCACTGCATATCTTTCCCAAGTGTATCAACCAGTGTATGTAGTTAGGGCAGGAGGGTAGGGGTGAAGAAAACAACTGAACAGCGAGAGAACATTTGTACGATGGCCTCTCGGAGTCAACACTCACCTCAGTGATGGGGAATGAATGGGGTGACTTGGCATGATGAGCAGGGTGAAACAAATACATACATACAAAATGGGGAAAGCTGGAAGACAAGCTTTACCTGTTAATAAGGCTAAGTAAAGTAAACATACAGCTGCACTATTCTTTGGAGAGGGTCACTAACAATACATAAACTGATAAAACACCAAACAATATTAGACACCATGAGAGGTAGGGCAATTAGCACAAGCTTGGCAAAATGTGCCCCATCTCCAAGACTATACTTCATACTTCCAAAAGTGAAGGTGTGGGCTTCAGTCCATGAAGCAGATGAGAAATTTTATGGTGAAACATTTCTAAAACAAGCTGAAGAGTTTGTTGTAGTAATGCCTTTTTGGAATTCATTTGTCTGAATCACAGATAAATAAGCTTAGTCTGTGCAGCTGGCCCACTATATTATTTAGATATAGGACCCTTTTCTTTCCTCCCATCACATTTTAACACAGCACAATACAGGGGGAGGAGGATGGGCCACAAAAAAGTTTGTTCATACTTCCCTCCTGCAGAGTATGGCAAAGACACTGCCTGTTCTGCTACATGCATGTGGGTTGCTTGACCCAAATAAGGGATCGCTGATGCAACCCACCATGAAGACCCAAGGCTGCACTCTCTCATGCTCTTTAGGTACATTTTCCATGTATGTACATTTTTTTCTTAACTGATTACAGCCTAATCATACCATCAGGCATTTCTGCACTTACATCTGACACCTATAAGCATAAAATATTGCTTGCTAATATCTGCATTAATTCCAGAACCATACTACCCCAAGCTTTCGTCTTAAAGCTTGCACAATGGCAAACTCAACTGTACTGATGTTTGACATCAGTACAGATAAAGAGATACTGAATATTTGCATACTATTTTTATTGTAGTAATTTTCATATTTCTTTAAGTATCTCAACAATCAAGAAACACAGACCTGTTTAATCTTATGAGAACTCAAAGCTGTATGAAGAAAATGCTGCTAGCAGTGTATGTGTTTTATGAATTATGGAGATATTGTATGCTATATGGTAACACCACATAATTCATATTTACTGTGATTACTGTGGCTTATAAAATCCAGTTTAAGACCTAGGATTGAACAACCACTGTAAAGGTTACTTTGTGATGAAGAGTTTATCATTTACAGTTTCTAGTAACACTTATGGCTCTAGATATAAACATTTCCTTGAATTATGAGGTGATAACTAAAAAAAAAAGTTCAGGTCACACCTACTTAACAGTACAAACTCAAAAGAGCTCCACTGAAGGGAATGAGTTAATGGTGACCAAGAACTCAAATGCAGCAGCATATAAATTATTCTCTTTAGTGCTGGAGGAGAACTGGACCTTAAAGCAATCTTCAGTATGTGTAATGTTGAAATACTAGTCAGACCTTTACAACTCAGGACTGTCTTAAGCTTCAGTAAAGATGCACATCTGTGCAGTCTTGGCCTGCTTACATTAGGACACTCCCTCTAATTTTCCATTACTAGAAAAATGGTTCCTCAATGGGGGAGGTCTTCTATTTCAGGCCCTTTAAGTAGTTAATCTGCACCACAGGAACTCAGTTGTCTCAGTGAAGTTAATTTTGCCACCCTTATAGCCAAAGCTGCACCACTCAAACTTGATATGAAAATACCTTTTTTAGTGACCATTGCAGCTCCTAGAAGGATACTGGAACTGCAGGCTGTCATACGCAAGCAATCCTTTTCTATCATTCCACTAAGGCAGGATAACTCTTCCCACCTGTGTTCAGCTTGAGAGAAAAGTCTCTAAATCATTATTAAACCACTCTGTCATATCCTACCCCACATGATATGGGGGAACACACTTATTTTTGTTTACACGCACTGGATGTGAGCAGACTACCAAGACTACTTTTAAAAGGGCTAAAGCAGAAGGGTAATCAGACCAACTATTCATTGCCTTGGCAAAAAGTAGGACGGCCAAACCTCTCTAAAACAGACCATCTTTAAATGGCTGGCTCACTGTATCTCCTTTTGTAACTCTTTCAAGGCAGGATTACCGTGGACAGGAGCCCACTCCACAAATGCCACAGCAGCTGCTACCGTGTTACTTCCTACATCAGGTCTTCACTTACACCATCTATCCATTTCCTGGTTGGATGACCCAAGTCTGCCCTTTTCCTGTCTCTCCTGAGCCTGGTTTATAAAACAATTTTATGAATATGTGACCAAACCACCATAATCTGTTCTCTGACAATTTCTGTAACTGGTGATGTCATTTTGTCTGTCCTAGACTGTATACACCTGTACCATCCATCTCAGGCACTTCATCTCCTTTACATTAAGGTTCTTATCTGGCTCTGTCTTCACTGTCCAGGGTTTCTGCATCATACAGAACCACCAGTCACATCACTGTTTTGTACATCTTACCTTAACTTCTTTAGTATTTTTCTATCGTATACTCAGACACCTTGTGCCACTGGCTGCAACACCTCTAATTTTACCACTGACCTGACTCAGACTTCCCTTCTCAACCACACCTGCAAGATACCTGAAGCTGTTAACCTATTCCATTGCTTTCCCTTCTATCTCAACTTTAAGCCCATCTGCTCCTATGACTACTGTCTGTACTTGATAATCATCCTGTGTGCCTTCAGTTTTGCATTCCAAATCCAGAAGCACAGCAAATTACCATTGTTCTAAAATGCTGACACAAATCTTGGATGTCAAAGCAGACTACAAAACATCAATCCATAAATAACTGGGGGGGGGGAACTAAACCAGTGCTGGTCCCCCCCACACCCACTATTAATCAGATTGCACTACAATGGGGCGAGAGCATATTCTCTGGTCCCCATTGTACTGCAACACCAGTAAGGTTCAACAAACTTCAATGAAGGGACTACTTCCATGGAAAAGTAGTCACCTCCAATCCCCTACCACTTGCTGAAGTTCCATTTCAGAGTCTACTTGATAAACATTAGCCTGACACATCTGTTAGTTCTACTAGGGAAACTATCAGTGCTAGCATGCTTGACAATGCAACTTAAATATTTGAATTTATTCATTGCAATAAAATGTACAATAATTAGCCTGTTTACTTTCATACACATATAGTTATAGTCTGGAGAGAGAGTGCCTTTTAGAATTCTTTTTCTGCCTGCTCTCCATGGAGACTGCATATCAGTGGGGTTTAGGAATTTATCTTTACCCTGCTGTTGGATGATCTTGAGTTGGTATATTTATTTATTTAACATTTATTAACAGGGGAAAGTCAAACTTGGAACAAAGCCAATTTTCAGTGGAGGCCCGGGAAGAAGCACTTCAGATGCATATCTTTGTAATGGAGGAAACCGGAGCACATGGACGAAACCCACACGAATGCAGGGAGGACATGCAGACTCCACACAGAAGGCACTCCAGCTGAGAAATGAACCGGAGAACCTCTTTCTGCGAAATGACAATGCTACTGCTGCACCACTGTGCGTTATATCACTGGAAGGGATGTGGGGATGCAGGAGGTTTAAAACCATCCACCCACAACCCTATTTTTCTACATGAGGTCAGGTGTCACTTCCCCCTGCAAAAAATAATTTTCTTATTTAATCTTTTCAGATTTAATCTAGAGAAAGTGATCTTTCTGCATGCACTCTTATCAATACCCAATTAGAAGATACTATTTACATTGGAGACCTAGGAGAGAGGAAAACAGCAAATTAAATATTTTATTGCTACTGGTTCTTTGACTATCCATGTTCTGCAGGAGCACAAAGAAAGGTCTAAATCAAACTATTTAAATAAACAGTTAAACTTCCAATTAATTATAACAATTTATTCATCAGCATTGCAACTTCACTTAATTTGTGTAATTTTCTTGGTGATGCAATACTGACCACAACTCATTGTTAATTATTCACTTAAGGGCTGTTGCAACTATCTTATAAAAGCTCCAGGCATCAAAAAGACTTTAAAACTTTTTAAACCAGATTTGTACATTACTAAATAAGCAAAGTTTCCAAAGCCAATAATGTATGTTCAGCATTTCCCATCTGCTAACAGCAGGAGAAGCTAATACTCTCAACTGTAATGCTTCCCACTCTTATCAGCATGTGCAGTCCTGCTCTGTTTTGCTGTAGGACTAAATAAAATTACACTCCTGACTTCATAAAAAGTTTCTGCAATTATAACTTACAGTGAGTGAGAGTCTGGCTTACAAACCACTTTGGGTATAAAGCAATCTCATCTTGTTCAAGCATACATTGCACAGGAAAAAGGTTGCTATGAAGTGAATATAGAGTCAGCTAGTTTGGGGGAGATAAGAAAGCTTGATGTCAGTTGGATAGCAGGCAAACAGTGGAAGTAAGGAAACAGAGTGCAACACACATCAGCAGATTTAGGGACAGAGATCCAAGTTGTTACTTTTTTTTTAATACATTCACATGCAAATCCATAATCTCAAAGTCTCAGTACTGTAGTAGAAAGAGCACCTTTTAGTGTTTAAAGTTCAGCGGTACTTATGAAGAGTTTGCTGACATGACTGAGAAGTCATTGGCATACTTACTCTGGCTCTTCCACAATGGCTGGCCATGTTGTATATATGTAGCAGGAAAACAACATGGGCATAACATTTATCTCTACATACATTTATGTTCACTTACACAACACCCATTCCTCCTGACAAAACACTTCCACCCGAAAGGTATTCTGAGAAATTCATAACTGAGTTTTGAAAAAAAATATTTTCCAGAACTCCCATAAACCTTCTTTGACTAACTACATTAAAGACATTTTTTAAAGAACGAAGTGCACTTATGCAAGGTATTTAGAGAGTTATAAGAACTCCACAGCTTTGTTCAAAGTAGCTTAGTTACAGCAGATCAACCACAACAATATAAAGGATGGAGTTAAATGCAGAAAGACTGAAACTGCTGACATGTCACAAAGTGACACCTCTGCATTATCAATTTTACCATACATCAGCCATTACTGTGGCACGTACAAAGTTTTTTGGGGTTACTGCCAAGTACTCAGTATAGAATTCTTTCATCTCAAGCAGCTTTATAACTACTACTCATAAACAGAGGTAAACTGGACAGCACCACAAAGTTGAATAGCCGGATGTTTGAAGATGGAAGTCACTGCACAGTCTCTATCGCTCTGACATTTTAAATGACATTTTATAGTGACTGGCATCTCTCAACAGGGAGATTTTAAAAAAGCAGTTTACACTCATCACATCAAAATGATTTTACAATTAACTGGGCTGCTTGCAGAAAATAAAATATGTAAACCTATACAGCCTACCTATAACCAGATGTACAAATGCTCTCAGTCTTAAACACAGGTTAAAGAAAATGGATAACATTTCCAATATAACAATGTATTTTGGAGACGTTTGCTATAGACCATAGCATACCTGTGTCTTTGTCTTTCTTCTCCTCGATGTCCACCTTTTCTTCAGTTTCTTTCTTGTCCTCTGGTTCCTTTACTTCTTCCTTGTCCTTTTTCTCCTCCTCCTCCTCCTCCTCCTCATCCAACTCCATCTTTTCTTCTTTGATGGTGTCCATCTTGTCTTTCTCAGTCTCTACCTTATCTTCCTCTTCAGAGTCTGAATCAGAATCTGATTCAGATGCGCTTCCATCTTCATCATAGCTGTCATCTCCACTACGCTTCCTCTTTCGCTTTTTGCTGGACTACAAATAAAACATACGGATTTACAATCAGCTGTTTACTCTGTTCACTTTAAGAACTTCTGCCTTGAAACAAGTTATGCTCCCAAACACCTAGATTATGCAGGGCTGTTCCCCTTACATCACTCCTTTTAAATTTATTCAAATTCCACTGTTGCCAGCACTTGGTGTAAAGGAACATTTCAAACAGGAAATAGAGCACTGCTTGAGTTTATGCTCCAAAAAGGACCACCACACTCACCCCCCCCCAAAAAAAAAGTCTGGTAAACATATACAGTGTGCGTAGATTTTCATCTGACAGAAATATGGATGCAGGGGATTACAGTCAATAAATGCATTACTCAGTTCTGTAATATCTTTAAAATCAAATGTTGATGGACTTGCTCATTTGTCCACACATTTTTTAAACAAACAGCCTTCATTATTCTGATGGGTGGATTTGGCAGCACATTGAACAGAATGGTGATATGATATGGACTACCACAATGGATAGATACAACAACCAGTGCCTAAAATCTGAACTGCATTTTTTTAAACAAAAATTTAAAAGTGGCAAACTATTGTTGGACCAAATTAAAAAAATAACTAGTAAGAAACTTAAGGTTGTCCATAATTTCAGTTGTCACTTCACAATAATGGCCCTGTAGTACCCCTGGACACGTTTTTTTCTGGCATACAGTTTTGACAATACCCTTTTCAAAAATTTCCAGCTTTGTATATCAACTAATACTTCACCATCCTAACTTGGCAATCCTTCATAGTACTATATCCCTCATTGTTTAAAAATGCATAAAATGTTCACACAGACTATGGAGAACACAAACATTTGTTTACAGAGATAGCCCAACTGGGAAGAGAATCCCACTCTTTTTCAAAGGAGGCCTGGAGACAGAAGCTCTGTATGTACTTAAATATATAGAAATTTCCAATCTGCTAATCTGGGCACATTTGACACTATAAACAGCTTTAATTACAGCACAGAGTAAAAGTATTAATAATTATCAGAAAACCACTACAATTAACTGTCAAATGTTTTCAAAATTAAACTAAATAAACTTGTTGAATATAATTATATTTTTACAGAGCAGGAAGCATATTCTATAAGGGGCAGAAGAAATTCCGGAGAGAAAAGGTAAAGAGGAGGAGGAGGGAAGCAGTGAAGGGAGAGTAGCATAACCAGATATGTTTTATACGCACTTTTGGTAATTAATGAATGGAGGAATACAATAAGGGTAGAGAGAGAGTATTTACAGAGAAGAAACACAAAAGTGGAGGACGAGTTTGAACATTAGGTGGTTAGAATATGCTAGACCCTGCTTTTTTCAATTACCTTCTCAAAGCAGAGGGATTCACCAATCTTTACAAGCTTTTACATCAGTTACTTCCCCAAAGAGCTCCGATAAACTTAATTACAAGAGTACTGCATTATTCACTACACATTTCTCTCCATTTTCCAGAGTATCATTCGGAACTTTTCCCCACATTTTGTCAGCTTTCTGTCTCAATTTCTATTTGATTTATCAGTAAAAGAACCTCCTTCCTGTTGGCACTGGTTACTGTTTTTTCCAGCTATCACCACAAAAGTACAGTTGTGCACACTTACCATAAATGTAGATGTTTGAGTGTATTCACTGTTGCAGTCATTACATTTGGGTAATCTGCTGGCAAGTTGCCCTCAGTCGGCCTGATTAACAAAGTCTTGGGTCCTGCGTCGGTTGCGATCCCTTCTTCCATGACGTCAGGTCATCAGGGGTATAAAACATGCAGCCAACGCCATTACATCAGTTTTTCTTGCCCCAGATGTCAGGTGGCCCCCTAATGGGGAGCCAGTAAAATTAAATAACACAAAAATATACCTCCAACCAAAAGCAAATACATCAAAAAGGCTTTTAAGCATAGTAAACAAAAGTAGAGGTATAGCTAGAGAAAAGTAGGGGGCTGTAGGGAGGGTAACCAGGACTGCAACAGTGAATACACTCTAATATCTACATTTATGGTAAGGGTACACAACTCTACTATGTTATTCGTGTTTCACTGTTGGTCATTTCATTTTGGTAGATTCCCAAAGCTATGGTTGGGAGGAGGAGTTTATACAGCATTAGGGCCAGCTATAAGGCCTTGCAAGACAGCAGTGGCAAAACCAGCTCTGGATTTAGATAAAATTGGTAATTGATAATGCTTGGTGAAAGTATGTACAGAATTCCAGGTAGCAATTTCTAGAATATCCCTGGTAGGAACACCTCTGAGAAAGGCTGCAGAAGTAGATGCAGCCCTGGTGGAGTGAGATTTGATCCCCTGGGGGATAGGTTTTCCATGGTGCTTATAGCAGAAATTAATGCAATGGCTTATCCATTTAGAAATGGTTTGTTTTGAAATAGCCTTCCCCTCTGCCCCTGCAGCAAACGCTACCAGCAACTGGTCAGCTTTTCTTCGAGATTTAGTCCTGTCCAAGTAAAATCTTAGTTGTCTGGGTACATCCAAGGAATGCAGAATCCGTTCCCGTTTGTTCTGTGGATTGGGAAAGAAGGTTTGCAAATAAATGGACAGATCAAGAGCCACACTGGAAACCACCTTGGGCATGAAGGATGGATTGGTCCTCAGAGATACCCTGTCCACATGAAAGATGATGAAAGGCTCCACTGCCATAAGGGCCTGTAATTCAGATATCCTTCTAGCTGAAGTGATTACTAAAAGGAATGCTGTTTTCCAAGAAATAAATTTTAAGTCTGCAGTAGCAGCTGGCTCGAAAGGAGGTAGAGCGAGCTTCTCCAAAACAAAGTTAAGGTCCCAGACAGGGGTAGGAGCTTTCCTGGGTGGTCGCAAGTTATTTGCCCCTCTGAAATACTGATTGAGCAGGGGATGAGAGAAGAGGGGTGGGTTCTGTGTTACAGTGAGCTGAAATAGCTGAAGCATGGATTTTAATAGTGGAAAAAGTCAGGCCCTTGTATTGCAAAATCTGAGGTAAATTGAGCGCTGCTGTGCTCATCCCTAAATATTGGTTCCAGGCACAGAATTTTCATCTCGCCTTTGTTCTTGCACACGGGGGTTCGGAGCCGATCCTCGGCTCCGAGTCGGCCGCATAGCAAAGCTCTGCATCTTAGAGAAGCTCGAGACCAGGCTATATCCCACAATCCTCCCTGCCATTACTCAGATCTAGTTTGCAAGCAAACCATATAACCCTGAAGTCCTAAGGCTACATACTGCCTCAAAAAAAATTTAGAGACACCATTCTCACTAACAAATTAACTAAGGGTAACGAAATATACCCGGAAGAGGTAAAGACATGTGGACCAGACTCTAGTCCTACTCGTTCTTCCAAACACGTGAGGGAGGGAAGGGGGGGGAATGTAAGAACAAAGGCGAGATGAACACTCCACATGGAACGTTATGGTAAGAACATAACTTCTTTATGTGAGAGTGTTCAATCTCGCCGTTTGTTCTTACACACGGGTAGCGTCCCTAGCTCCATCACCCTGAGTGACTCATGGAAGAACGTTCCTGAGCACAGTGGAACCAAAAGATGTCCTGTCTTTGGAGGCTTTGTCAACCCTATAATGAGCGATGAAAGTATGTGGTTTAGACCACGTGGCTGCTGCACAAATCGTGTCCAAAGGCAGGAGAGTTGCATGAGCCAAGGAAGTGGAGACGGACCTAGTAGAATGGCCTTTTGGTTTGGTGGGCAAGGCCTGATTTGACTTAGAATACACAAAGGCTATACAATCAGTAAGCCATTTGGAAAGCGTACGTTTTGTAACTGCCATGCCCTTTTTATAGTCTGCAAATGCAACAAAAAGTTGATCTGTTTTTCTTTAGTCTTTAGTCCTGTCTAAATAAAATCTGAGTTGTCTGTGGACATCTAACTTGTGCAACATATATTCCAACTTGCTGGTATGGTTCTTGAAGAAAGTAGGGAGTTCAATGGACTGATTAATATTTATGACAGAACATACCTTAGGAAGGAAGGATGGATTTGTTCGTAAAGAAACTATCTGGGTGAAGAATTAAGTAAGGCGGTTTAATTGACAGTGCTTGCAGCTCTGACACTCTCCGAGCTGAAGTAACCGCTACAAGAAAAAGAGTCTTCCACGACAGAAACTTCAGGAGGCAAGAATAGGCTGGTTCGAAGGGTGGTAACATTAGTTGTGACATTAGTTGTGACAACAACAAATTTAAATTCCATGGGAATAAAGGGTCTCTGACGGGCGGTCGAAGATGGAAGGAACCTTTCATAAAAGCCTTACAAAGCCTGTGGGACATAATAGAAGAACCGTCCTCACCAACATGAAAGTTGGATATGGCAGCCAACTGCACTCTTAGTGTGGAAGTAGAGGCTCCTTTGTGGAAAAGGATGGAAAGAAATTCTAGAACTTTATGTAAAGGAGCAACCAGGGGGTCCAAGTGTTGACTAGATGCCCAGTACACAAAGCGTTTCCATTTACTGTTGTCGAGTTTTGTGGTGGAAGCCTTATGAGAGGCAACCAAAATGCGCTGAACTGCCGGAGAAAGTAGATCAGACCTGGCTAGGTGGGGAAGTGGAGCAGCCAAGCTGCTAGTTTGAGGGATAGAAGAGACGGGTGAGGAACTCCCGACGAATGTGTCAGTAGATCTGGTACTGGGTCCAGGATCCAAGGTTCCTCTGTTTGATGGGCTCGAAGAAAGGGGAACCATATCTGTCGAGGCCAGAATGGGGCTATGAGTGTAATTGTCCTTTCCAGATTCATGGCTTTCTGAAGAAATTTGGGAATCAAGGGGATAGGTGGGAATGCATATAGGAGACCCGGGGGCCAATCGTGTATCAGTGCGTCCCTGGGGATATCCCCTGGAGGGGGTAAGAAGGGCAAAATAGCTTCTGCATTTGGTATTCATCGGGGAGGCGAATAGATCGCAGCAAGGCTGGCCCCATTTGCGGAAAATTCTTTCCGCCACTTGTAGTTTGAGGAACCACTCGTGAGGTAACAGGATGGCTCTGCTCAACCTGTCTGCAATGACGTTGGATGACCCCGGGATGTGCGTTGCTATCAGTAAGCGACCCGTGGACTCTGCCCATTGCCAAATTCTCATGGCCTCTCTGCATAATGGGTAAGATCTGGTTCCCCCTTGTTTGTTTATGTACCAGACTACAGACATGTTGTCTGTCTGAACTGCTACTGTTCCTAGAGGTAGGAGGGTTTGAAAGTGTTGCAACGCCAAGAACACCGCCCTCATTTCCAGAACATTTATGTGCAGGTTGTACTCGATGTTGGACCATTCCCCTTGGACTGTTCTTCCCTGAAAAAGTCCCCCCCACCCTATCAGGGAAGCATCCGTGGTTACAGTGGCCGTCGGATTTGGTAGAACAAATGGACGACCCATAGTGAGATCCTGGCTGGACACCCACCATGAGAGGTCTCGCTTGCAAGAATCTGTTATCAGAATCTCGTACGTTAGGGGTAACTGCTGGAACGACCACTGAGTGAACAGCAGCCATTGGAGGAGCCTCATGTGCAATCTTCCCATGGGAATCGCAATCAGGGACGCTGCCATGAGTCCCAAAACCTTCAACACCAATTTGGCCGGGGCTTTCCTGCATTGCAGCAGAAGAAGAAGAACCTGTTCCTTGAGGGATGAAGCCCTTACTTGAGGGAGCTTTACCAATGTTAAGCATGTATCTAGGTCCGCTCCGATGAATGAAATATGCTGTGAGGGCAGTAAGACAGATTTTTTGAAGTTTATGGAAATCCCTAGTTGGGAACAAAGGTTGACTGTAGAGTTTCTTGCTTGTATGAGGAGACGCTCGTTGGTGGCGGTGAGGAGCCAGTCGTCCAGATAGGGAAACACCTGGAATCCTAGACATCTCAAGTGAGACGCTACCACTGCCATGCATTTGGTGAATACCCTGGGGGCTGAGGTGAGCCCAAAGGGCAGGGCTCGAAACTGAAAATGACTGGCTCCCAGCCAGAAGCGCAAGTGATCTCTGGACGTTCTGGCCATCTTGATGTGGTAGTACGCATCCTTGAGATCTATCGAGCACATCCAGTCGTCCTTCTGCAAAAATGGAAGGATCGATTGAAGCGTGACCATCCGGAACTTTTCCTTCTTCACGAAGGTATTGAGATTGCTGAGATCCAAAATGGGTCTCCAGTCACCTGTCTTTTTCGGAACTAAAAAGAACCTTGAGTAAGTTCCGGATCCTTTTTGGTCTGCCGGGACTGGCTGAATTACTTTTTTTGAGCAGCTTTGAAATTTCTATTGCTGCTTGGCCTCGCAGACGGGGTGGCACATCTGGAGATCTTCTTTGTTGGGGTGGAGTTGACATAAGGGGTATTTTGTATCCTCTGGTTACAATGCTTTTTACCCAGGAGTCTGAGGTGAGAGTTTGCCAGGCCTGTGGGTATAAAGCCAAGCGACCCCCGACTGCCTCCAGAGCAGGACAGTCGAGCCCCCATTCAGGAGTGCTGGAAAGGCTTACCAGGGATAGTATCCCCGTCGCCTTGGTTCTGCGGACCCCCTCTGCCGCCAGGGCGGCGTCTTCCATGTCTGCCCCCCCCTGCCTCTGGGGGGGGGGGTTCACTTTGTGTAGCCTGGAAAGATCCCGGAGTAATACGGAACCACATTTTTCCACCTTGTTGCCCTTTGGGGTACGGTCTGGATGGAACGGAAAAACGGACTCCGACAGCCAACAGAGTCTTTCCTTCCTGCTCACACCGAGTTAATGTCTCTCTCACTTTGGGCCCAAAAAGAGTGGCACCATCAAAGGGGGCATTGGCGAAAGAAGGCTTCCGCAAAAGAGCACAGCTGCATCCAGGATCGTCTTCGTAGAGCAATCGCTGAAGCTGCGGCCCTACTCGACCCTTCAGCCGCATACGAGATGAGCCTCATGAACGAGTTCACTACAGAGGTAAGGGTGTTAAGTTGTGCTGTTACCTTATCTGAAACAGCAGCATCTGTGTTACCCTGGAGGGTATCTCTCAGCTCCTTGATGAGATCCCTCTGTAGTCGTGTAAAATGTGTCAAATAGTTTAGCGAACGCATGGAAAAAGTCGCTGAACTAAAAATGTGCTTCCCGCATCTGTCCTTAGTCCTAGAATCCTTATTAGGAGGATGAACAGAAGAGGAAGACTCCGACATCTCCTTTGTAGTGGCTGCGGCCACCACCATAGCGTCAACCGGGACTCCTTTTGTGAGATAGGTCTTGTCCTGGGGAGCAGTAATAAATTTACTTGGTTTTTGAGGGACCGGTTCCACTGTATCCGGTGTCTCCCACGCCCTTCGAGCAATCAAATCCATTAACTCATCGAAGGGCGGAGTAACCCAGGAGGTAGAAGGTTGAGCACCAAATGCCTTCAGCAACACCGACTCATACTCATTGGGGGCTATTGACTGCCAATCACCCCTCTGTTTTAATATCTCCAAGATGTCTGCAAATGAGACATCCTCGGAGGGGGATTTTGGGGACCCCTGTGACTCATCCAAGTCAGTGTCAGAAGTTAGAGATTCCTGTGGGGAGTCTAAGTGCCTCCTCTTGCACAATCTTTTCCTCGGGACCTCATCGGAGGGGGATTCCGGTGAGGCCTCCGAGGAACAGGGGGCATCCTCTAGGGATGGCCGAGACAATGGTGCTCCACGCTTTGGATGCGTCTTGGGAACAGAAACAGAGAGCGGCTCCTTAAGGGAGGGTCCGATGAAGTGGTTGCCTGTGTAAACAAAACCTTCCTCATAAGGTCAAAAACCCCTGAACCTCGGGTCGAGGACTCCCACGGTTCCGAAGAACATGGAAGAATCCGAGACACGGGGCCCATGGGTCTCGACCCCGAGGACAGAGCCGAGCCGATTTGGGCCGAGGCTGCGAGAGGGAGAGTCGGAACCGAAAGGTCAGTACGACTCGGTACCGGAACCAAGGAGAGATCGTCGACTCCGCGACTCACCTATCGGTTCCGACGGAGTCGAGGTAAATGGTGTCGATCATGCAATGGATGGTTTCGGCACCGAGGGCTCCACTATCATCGGCTCATCCTCTTCCGGCTCCGAAGACTGGATGGGTCTCGAAGGAGGACCTGTTGGAGATAAAGGAAGGCCTTCTAGTTTCGACATCAACTGGGAGGAAACTGCAATCAATTTGTAAAGGGCCGTGTTCTCCATAAGTTTCTGCACGACACGATCCACATCAGTATCAGATAATGGTCTGGAAGATCGGGTCGAAGGGGCCGAAGATGGCACCGACCGAAGAATAGACGGTGGCGGTAGTTCCGACACCGGTTCCAAGACCTGGGGCTCAGTGAGAGACAAACGTTCGACGCTCGGTCCCGAAGTCTGTGGAACCGGCGAACGAACTCTAGAAGATGTACTCGGAGCAGATGACATGGGCTCCGACATATTCGACCCCTTCGAAGACTTAGAAGCCTGGTCAGACTTGTCCAAGGCCTCTTGGAAGGCAGGCTTAAGAAGCCCCCTTATCAATAAGTTTCCTGCGTCTATCTGTCATGACCCTCCCACTGAAGGAATGGCAGACAGAGCAATCCTCTTGCAAGTGGAGAGAGCCAAGACAGTAGAAGCAGGAAGTGTGGTGGTCAGTGATGGACATTTTCTGTCCACACTGACACCTTTTAAAACCAGACTTGGCTTTTTCAGACATAACAGTAAACTTAAAGAAGAGGTATTTAAAGTTTAATAGTTTTAAGTTTAAGAGAATTTACAGTTAAGTAAGGGTAGGCCCCAAAGGGAAACCTATAAAAACTAACTATAATATACACACACACACTACAGTATAGAAAAATAAAATATCAAAAAACTATAGGAGTATAATAACTTTTGAAAGAAAGAAAAAAAGACTATCTTATCTGTCTAACAAAATCTCTGGTCCGAGCTCTCTGTAGCAATGTGACCCGTTGCAGCGGCAAACTAGATCTGAGTAATGGCAGGGAGGATTGTGGGATATAGCCTGGTCTCGAGCTTCTCTAAGATGCAGAGCTTTGCTATGCGGCCGACTCTGAGCCGAGGATCGGCTCCGAACCCCAGTGTGTAAGAACAAACGGCGAGATTGAACACTCTCACATGGTGAATTTAAGTGATTAGCCAGGCTGCAAGGTTCAATGTTGGAAGCGGAGGATGCATAATTTGGTTCTCCTGCTGAGACAGCAAGAAAGGGGTCTGAGGCAGGTGCCATGGAGATATTTGTGAGACAGCGCAGGAGTGGGTACCAGTGTTGGCGTGGCCAGTCTGGAGCAATCAAAATCATTCTTGGTTTGTCCTGTTTGACTTTTAGCAGAACTTTGGAGAACAGAGGCAGAGGGGGAAATGCGTACACTGATGGGCTTTTCTAGCTGAAGGACAGAGCATCCACTTTTCAGGCTTCTTTGTGGGGAGTCCTTGTGAAAAACTTGTCCAACAACTGGTAGTTCTGAGGAGAGGCAAATAATCTATGTCTGGGCTCCCCCATTTGCTTATCAACATGTTGAAAATCCGTGGTTCCACTTTCCACTCGTGTGGGTCCATGAGATTTCTGCTTAGTCCGTCTGTCAGTGTATTCAATTTTCCTGGCACGAATTGAGCTTCTAAGTGCACTTGGTAGCTCAAGGCTGTGTTCCACAATGCCATGGCTAGTCTGCAGAGGGGGGTAAGAATATGTACTCCCCGTTTATGTACCACATAACCGTGGTGTTGTCCGTCTTTACCATTAGTCGTCCTGGAAGAATGTAGTCCTTGAAGGCTGTCAGAGCATTCTGTACAGCTAGCATTTTCTTTTTAATTGATATGTAGGTGCATTTGATTTGGGTTCCATTTGCCCTGAATGCACTTCCCTGCCAGGTGAGCCCCCCATGCATAGTCTGATGCATCTGTAGTTAGGGTATGGGCGGCAGGGGGTAGTCTGAATGGCAGTCCCATGTTTTGGTGGCAGGCCTCTGCCCACCATAGGAATTCCAGGCGTAGGCAAAGTATGATAGGAATCATTGTTTCCAGGCTATGACAATGTTGACTCCATAGACTTTTTAAGTACCATTGTAGTTTCCTCATATGCAGTCTTGCATATGGAATTAGAAGAATGCAGGAGGCCATGAACCCCAAAGGCTTGCAGTATTTGTCTTGCAGATAGCAGGGTTTTTATGGCCACTTGTCTGAAGTAAGTTAACAAATGAATTTGCTTCTCTGGCGTGAGGAAAGCCATCTGGGCCAGTTGTATTCAAGCTTGCACCCAGGAATGTAATCTGTTGAGAGGGTACCAGTTGTGATTTCTTTTCGTTTATGGTGTACCCCAGACAAGTCAGTACCCTTTTTACAAAAGCCAGATGATTTAGAAGCATGCCCTGGTTTTCTGCCTGAATTAGACAATTGTAAAGGTATGGATATATTTGAATATTTGTTTGCCTGCAAAATGCAATAACTGGAGCAAGGCACTTTATGAATACCCTGGGCGTAGTAGACAAGCCAAAGGGCAGTGCAGAGAACTGATAATGCAAGTAGCCTGCTTTGAAGCGTAGGTATCTTCTGCAAGATTCCCTGATTGGGATGTGCAGGTATGCTTCTTTTAAATCTAAAGTTGCCACCAGGCATCTTTGCCTAGCAGAGGAAGTAACTGGCGAAGAGTCAGCAACTTGAATTTTGGAATGTCCAGAAAGGTGTTTAGCGCAGACAGGTCCAGAATTGGACGCCATGATTTCTCTTTTCTGGGTACCAGAAAGAGCCTGGAATAGAAACCTTGTCCCTTTTCCTCTTCTGGTACTGGTTGAATAGCCCCCATGTTTAAGAGGGAAAGTACTGGTTTCTGAGCCTCTGCCCACTGATTTGGGGGCAGGTCTGTCCACCCGTTTGGTGTTGGCAACATGTGGAAATGAAATCTGTATCCCTGGGACACTATATTTAAAACCCATTTGTCCTGGGTTATGAGTTCCCAGTTCTTTGCACGAAGAGCAATCTTTCCCCTATAGGGGCGGCTAAAAGGTAAGTGCTTGGTAATTTTAAAAGGAAGTCATTGAGACTGTTTACCATAGGGGGTGTCTTGTTATTTCCAGATTTGGAAGTGGAGGCCCCCCATTGCTTAGTTCTGAGAGTCCCTTGGGACTGAAACCTGATACTTTTTGGAGTGTCTGGGTTTGGCTTGAGAGGATATGAAAAGAGCTGGAAAAGACCAATTCTTAGTAGGCCAGTGCCTACTAAATCTTGGAGGTTGCACTTGTAAGAAATCTTTAACAGTTTGCATAGATTTAGCTTGATCTTCCATATTTATTACAACTTTTTCAACCTTATTGCCAGACTGATGGTCCTGATGTAAAGGAGCATCCAGCAATTTTGCTTTAACATGATCAGGCAAAGATTGCTCCTTAAGCCAAGCATGCCTTCTAAGCACAGGCCAAGTAACAGCAGCACTGCAGGAGGCCTCTAAAGAATCAAAACTACGTTGCAAAGTATGTTTTCCAACTTGTTCAGCAAAATGCAATAAATCCTGTAAATCTTTATTTTCTACAGTCAGGAAATAACAATTTTCTGTTTAAGCAGTCCAATAATATGCTGTTGATATTTTAACATATGAAATTGGCAATTTAAAGCTTTGACTGTCAATGTTGCAGAAGTATAAATCTTACCCCATCTATCCAGCGCCCTGGAGTCTCCATCAGAAGGGGTAGGATTTTTAGCAGTAGAAACCTTAATGCCCTTGGGCCCCTGAGAAACGGTTTCTGGATCTGCAACATGATTTTTGAAAAGGAACTTGTGGGACTCAAGAACCCTGTAGTATCTGTCAGGTTGACTAGGAATCAGAGGCAGGGAATCAGAGGCTATATTGGATTCCAAAAGCACATCATAAACAATGTCTAGTACAGGAAGTATAGCCAGGGGCCTATGCTGAGGTAGAAGGAAATCCCCAAGCCTCTTTTTTGAATCCGAAAATTCCTGACTTTCCCAGTGGAAATGCTCCCTTAAGGTATGTAAAGTTTACACAAAAGTAAAATCCTCAGAAGGGAAAGCAGAGGGAATGGAATCCTCTGCATCAGAATCCTCTTAAGTAGGTAAGGACAAATCCAGGTCATTAGAAGAATCAGAAGAAACAGAAACCTGATCAGAAGATTCATAATCAAGCTCAGCCCTAGGCCTCCTAGAGGGGGGGGGGGTTGACTACCCCTAATTAGAGTAATTAGATTTTCAGCCATTTTGATAATTTGTTTTTAGGCATAGGGGCCTGAACATGTGGCCTGGGCGTCAGTTTTTTAGACATAGACCAAGATTTAGGCCTTAGTAATGAAGGTGGAGTCGATTTAATATGCAAGTCTGTAGGCCTGAATACACCCTCAGATGCCGGTGCCTGCCCAGTGGCTCCAGAACCATCCAAGACAGAGACATCCGCGGGTTCCATAGGTGAAGCCTTTCGCGGCATACTGGACTCCGAATGGGTCTCCGTAGAGGCCTGCGAATCAGAAGTAGCGGGCATCTGGGACTGCGAAAGCGCCTGAGTACCGGCGAACTGGCGACTGGCTTAGGAGAAGTGGCGCTGGCAGTTTTGGACCACAGCGGCCTGTCTCTGTCTTTATCTTTGCGTTTTTTTGGAATCCCGGTAGTCTGATGGCTAACCAATGACATTTCTGGATAATTAAACAGAGAACCGAAATATTTAGAGGCAAAAATGTACCGACGACGGATATAGTGCGCTGTAGGAATACAGTACGAATGAAAATCTTTGTGAAGTATTTGCTTTCCACAAGTAATGCAATTATTAACTTTTACTGACATTGGTAATGAGCAAGAAAAAGTTTCCCCAATGGGGTACTTAGCTTTAAGTTGAAGACTTTGGTTCTGAAACTTGAAAATGAAAATTGCAGGAGTCAGCCAACCAGCACTTGCGAACTGCTTCTGCTTCGGGCACCGCATGGCAAGAAAGACTGATGTAATGGCGTCGGATGCAAGTTTTATACCTCTGACGACCTGACGTCAAGGAAGAAGTTCTTGGATGGCGCAGTGGTGCAGCTGTAGCATTGTCGCCTCACAGCAAGAGGCTCTCTGGTTCGATTCTCGGCTGGGGTGCCTTCTGTGTGGAGTCTGCATGTCCTCCCTGCGTTCGTGTGGGTTTCCTCCGGGTGCCCCGGTTTCCTCCCACATTACAAAGACATGCATCTGGAGCCTTTCTCCCCGGGCCTCCTCTGAAAATTGGCTTTGTTCCAAGTCGGACTTTCCCGGTTAACAAATGATAAATAAATAAATAAAGAAGTGACAGCAACTGACGCAGGACCCAAGACTTTGTTAATGAGGCCGACTGAGGGGCAACCTGCCAGCAGATTACCCAAATGTAATGACTGCAACAGTGAAACACAAAGAACATCAAATGTTTGCCCTTTTTATTGCAGTCATTATATCCCTTTTTATTGCAGTCATTATATCCCAACAGTACACATTTCAATATCTGTATTCCTACTGTAAATTCCCAATATCTGCTCCAATTCATCTTTAAAGTTTAATCTTGAAAAAGACCACAGAATATGATACTATACACCCAATTCCCCTTTTCACCACATCTCCTATACTGTTCTCCCACAGCTAAAAGCATCATTCTTAACATCTGTGAGGTAAGAAAATACTTACCATGATAAAATCCTAAATGACAAGTTTGTAGCACATTGGGGCAATAATACTTTCCGACCCCTCTGCACCCTTTTCCTCTTACAAAAGCTGCTCCCATTCTTTTTGCAAACTCTTCCGTTACCAGCATGCTCCTCACAAACCATTCATTAATCTTTTCACAAAGGAATTTGCTCCACTACCTTTAACGCTCATTATCACTCAAAGGTTCTTCAGTTGCCTTCTCAACAGTGCACTCTTCATAAAATCTGTTTACTGGTAACAGACACTGACCACAATCAAATGCGGTTCAGGCTTAGCCACCCTGTTTACCAGTGCACTCACGAAAAAGCTTATAAGCATGACTTAATACCAAGATTGGACTACATGATAAAGGTGAGCTTTGACCTTGCAATCCTTTAGGAATCACTAATTACTACTTTCATCCATGGATTCAGGCATAAAGTTTCTTTACAATACCAAATTAAATATGACTGCCTTGCAACTAATCCTATAACTGCAGACTTGGAAACTCAAATTTTCAAGCCACCACTACAAGAGAATCCCTCCTCCAAACTATTTGGTTAATTTTACCAGAGCAAATCAGCTGCAAAGAATTAGCTTAGCTTATTCACTCAAACTCTGAATAACTCAGATAAACAAGTAAAAAAAAAAAATAGAAATAGTGCTGACCACAATGGATCTCTTGGTACACTGCTCCTCCCCAGTTTCACATTTGAAGGGTACTTTACACCTTCTGCTACACAAGTATAAGAGCTTTTTTTTTTTTTTTTTTTTTTTTTTACATTTCATACAGCTCCAGCTCCAGACTATTTCTAACCAAAGAAATGTGGCCCTTGCTACCCACATAGTGCCTTTTTTAGGCAGTCAAAAGAAGAAAACCAGTAAGAAAAAGAGGAAAAATAAACCATAAAGAAAAAGAACCTCAGTTTGAGACCTTCACACGTTTGAGTTCAAAAAATGCAGCATAGTCATAAAATCCAAGAAAATTTATTGTAATCCACTCCGTCAAGCACTTTCGTCCCTCCACACAATATTGGGACTTTATCAGAACAAACAGTGTAAATACAACTTACTATCATATCTACATTTTTAGCAGTCACATACAAGTATGAACTTTTATTAATGGTACACGTGTACCATACATTTTAGAATATATTCAGTATTCAAACTGACATACATTTTTATTTTCCAATAGGTGTGCGTATGTATATATAATTCTATTGGCACGAGATACAGGAATAGTTTTGGGTATACAGATGTAACGGGACAGTCAAAGTTTTTACAGTGGCATACATCTTTAAAAGTTAATGAGTTGACCATATTAGTTAATTGGGCAGGGCTTATAAGTACGCTGTATTTATCCTATTTGGATCTACTTGAGTCTATCAAGATAGATCCGAAAGACATGGCTTTGGGTGACTACCTACCCATCCATGGACAGAGAAAATTACTCATGTGGAAACTCACTTACCCAAAGGTTCCTGGACTTCATTAAACCCCAATGCCCCGGACCAGCTAGTTGACATCCCCACAAGGGCTGCCAACATCTTGGATCTGATGCTTACCAATATGGGGGACCACTTTAGCACTCCCATTGTGAGGTCTTTCCTGGTGAGATCTGACCATAAATCAGTCTCATTCAAAGTTACTATCACACCTGACCCCACCACCCTACCCCGTAGCACAAACTATTTATTTACTGGGAAATTCTGACTGGATGCAGGTCCTTTTTCAGAAAAGGCCCGGGGAGAAAAGCTCCAAAGAAAGACATGGCAGATGGCAAACAATAACAATCAAGGAATGCATACAGTAGAGGAGATCATGACATGGAGAAATACAGGAGCAAATTAGATACGAGTAGTAAGCTCTAATTACAAACATTGAGAAATAAGTAAAACACAGTGCTACAAATTTTCTAAATAGTAACTAGACAACAATAATAGACTAAATGAATAACTAAATCCTGGAAGGATCAACAAGCAGTGAGTGATCTTCAGTTCAGTTTTATAGTGATAGAGGGTATACTCTAAATCTGGGAAAGGAGAGAAGGGTTGAAGGGGGGGAGGGTGGTATTCGACGGGTTTGGACAAGGACAAAGCCAGTGAGAATTTTAGGTGAGAGTTAAGTGCAGTCTTGAAACGACTGCAGGAAGAAGGGTAGTTATGACAGTGGGAAGGTTGCTCCAGAGCATGGACATAGCACAGGAAAATAGTGCTTCACCTGCTGAGTTTTTGGCTTTGGTGACCTGGAGCAGATTTTTGTTGCAGGAGCGTAGAGGTCTGGAAGAGTGGTAGAGTTGGAGAATTGTATGGAGGGATGGGATTTGGGGAGGTTGGTTTACTAGTTTATGAATATAGGTGAGTTGAGTTTGGTGTAGGAGTTTTGGGAGTTCAAGCCAGTCAAGGTCTGTCTCTAAGGGAGACACAGTGGTGGCTGCGGTAAGAGGCACCAGTGGCAAATTTTGAGATTTTATTGTAGCAGGCTTCAAAGTTTGTGTAGGTCTGACTGTCTAAGATTTGTAAGTATGGGTGATGAGTAGAGTAGGGTGGAGATTAGTTGGGAATAGGAAATAGAGATTCTTGCTGGTTTGGTGAGGTATTGGCGGCTTTTATATAAAAGGCACCCAGTTTTTTGTGATTTTTTTTTTTTTTATTGTTAGTGATATGTGGGTGCCAAATTTGAGATTACTGTCAATCTGTACGCCAAGTAGTTTTGTGTGAACTGTTGGTGAAATGGACATATTATCTTTAGCTTGAATAGTGAAGTGTGGGGTGTTTGGAGTAGATTTGGAGGATTGGAAAATAAAGAATTTGGTTTTATTTGGATTGAGGAGAAGCTGGGCATTAGACAGCCAGCTTTCAACTGAAGAGAAAGATTCTTGGGTGATCTGTTGGAGTTCTGTTAGAGTTTGGGCTGAGCAGATGAGGATATAATCATCTGCATACTGTATGAGGGAGGCATGTTTGGTGGCAGTGTGCAGATTGTTGGTGAAAAGGGTAAAACATAGGGAGCCATAGATGGAGCCTTGGGGAACGCAGAGAGTAACAGGGAGGCAAGTGGATAGATTGTTGTCCCAGATGACTGATTGCTGGCGGCCTTGTAGATAGCTGTGGAACCAGTTTGTGGCTGGTGTGGAGAAAGAGAGGTCAGATAGAGCAGAGAGTACTAGACTGTGAGACACAATGTCAAAGGCTTTAGATAAATCCAGAAATACAGGAGAGGAGAGGAGGTCATTGTTTCTGTGATGGAGGACAGTGTTGGTGAAGGAGAGGAGAGCAGTTGTCGTGCTGTGGTCTGAAACCATGCTGAGTATTGGAAAGGAGGTTATTGTTCAGGAGGAATTTGGAAACCTGTGAGTTGATGCATTTTTCAAATACCCTGGAGTGGGGGGAAGAGGATGGCAATGGGGCAGTAGTTGGAGAGTTCAGTGGAGGGGCCACCTTTGTGGAGTGGAATGATGTGCAATATTTTCCACAGCGTGGGTACATAGGATTCAGACATGGAACGGTTGATTAATATGGAAATAGGATATGCCAAGACATCAGCTGCTATATCTTTAGGCAATCAGTGGGCAGGTAAATGGCTGCTAGTTTTGTGAGCTTTAGTTTTGTCAGGAGTCTTTTTATCTAGGAGGTGGGTACTGTGGAGAGAAAGAAGGTAGGGATGGGGTGGTTTTGGATTGGGTAAGGGGTGTACGGAAGTGTTTTTTTGTTAGGGATAGAACGGATTCTGTGAAGTGTTTATTGAAGGAATCAGCAATGCTACTAGTGGAGAGAGGGGTGGTGCTTACTTTTCCTGGGCAGAGTACATAGTTAACTGTAGACCAGAATTGCTTGGGGGTTGTTTTGGGAGGAGTTTAGGGACATCTGATTGAAAACGGCTTTGTCTGCTTTTACTTGCTTTTAGACCTTGTTACGTAGTTCAAGGAAGAGTTGCCTATCTGAGGGGTTTTCAGTTATGCGCCAGCGTTCCCATGTTTTATCCCTGGTTTTCATAAGGCCCCTGGTGTTTTTTTGTAGCCAGGGGGAGCTCTTAGTTCTGATTCTGGTGTTTCTCAAGGGGCATGGGAGTTAAGGATGTCGAGGACAGTACTGTTAAAGAAATGGACTGCTTCATCTAGGTTGAGGTACTTTAGTGGTGACCAGTTTACGTTCTGGAGGCAGGAGGTGAAGGAGTTGGGGTTAAAATTAGCTTTGTTGTGAATAAGTCTGTGTGTAATGGGCTTGCAATCATTAATGTGATTTTTTAGTAGGAACATTGGGGAATGGTCACCGAGGGAGTCAGGTAAACAGCCTGCTAGGTAGGTGTGAGGGGCTTTGTTAACCAAGACCCAGTTAAGAATGGTGTGGTCACTGTGGTTTTTATTGATCCTCGTGGGGGTTTGCATTAGCGGAGAGAAACCATGGAGATTTAGGTGGAGGGCTGGAGGGCTGGGTGGTTGCTGTTGCATTATAGCCATAGATGTTAAAGTCTCAGACGATGATAGTTTCTTGGGGTAGGGAAAGATTGGCCCAGTCTAGTAGGTTTTCAAGGGGAGGTATATTTTGGTTTGGTGGGAAATAGCACCCTATAATGTTGATTAATTTTTTAGGGTTTAATTTGAGGGTGGTGAAAAGTATTGCTTCCTTGTCAAGCTGGGGAGCTGATTTGGTGAGAATTTGGATACTGAGGTGGTGTTTGTACAACAGTGCCACACTTCCTCCTTTGCTGGATAGTCTGTCCTTACGGAGGATGTTGTATCCAGGTGGGAGTATTTCCTCACTTTTGATGTGAGGTTTGAGCCACGATTCGGTTGGGATAAAGATGTCAGGGGAGTAGAGGCTTATGTAGGCATGGAGGTCTTAGATTTTATTACAGATGCTTCTGATGTTAAGAAACAAAGAGGAGGTCATTTGGATTTTTGTTGCTTGGAATTTGGGTGATGGGGGGAGTTGGCTGGAAGGGGATTTGTGGAGATGCTGATTGTAGGGCCAGGGTTGGGGTGCACATCTCCACTGAGAGCAAGATTAGACAAGAGTGTTAAGAATATGTTTTATATATGCATGAAAATGTGTTGTATTTTATGGATATTTTTTGCTCAAATGTGGTGAGGGGTTTGGTAATTGAGTAGTTGTACTGGGAGTAGGTAGTTTGTGGTTGGGGTAATGAAATTATGGAGTGGGTGTTTGAGGGGAGTTGATGTGAGAGTGCAGTGGAAATGGTTGGGGGTTATGACTGCAGCTCTTTGGTAGGATGTAATGTAGGCTAGAATAGTGCAGCTGAGGATTACAACAGTATTACCTAGTGGCATCATTGCTTTGAGTTAGGATGGGACATTAAGCAGGTAAGTGGGTAATAACCAAGTTATTATATACGCAAATTACAGTGCAACCAAAAATTGTAAATATTAATACCATATCACCAGGCTAAACAAGGAGAAGGTTACTGTCAGCTGCCTGTCAGGTGCCATGATCTGCCACATAACCCACGCACTCAGGTCATTCCACAACAAGTACAAATATGACTGTCGTTGTCCATGTTGGTGTGAATGACCTGAGATGTACCTTCCTGGACTACATGAAAAGAGACATGGAAAAGCTCTCCAATCTTGTAGCCCAGGCAGGTATGACCCAAGCCCTGAGTAGCATTCTGCCATTGCCCAGAATGATACTGCAGTACAAGGACAAAATGATTGACTTTAACAATTGACTAAGCTTCTGGTGTCATTCTAATGAGATCCAATATCTGTCTACTTGGGATGACCTGGTCGACAGACCACGATGCTTTGCCACAGATGGCCTGCACCTGTCGCCCCTGGGATTCTGGATACTGGCTAAGCCTCCTCCTGCCCCTATCGTGCCTTTTTTAAGCCAGGTTAAAATAACAAATTCACCACCGTAACAGGAACAGGCAAGCAAAAACTGAGGGTAATGCTATTCAATGCTAGAAGTCTAAATCTCAAAATGCACTCACTCGTGGCACTCCTTAAAATAGAGAACATTGATATCTGTGCAGTGACCGAGACCTGGTTCAAGGCTCCAGAGAGCACTCTTGCACTACCAGGCTATAACTCATACCACACTTTTTGGCCATGTAACCTGGACCAAAACACCAAAGACGGAGGTGTGTCCATATTCATTAAGGATATCCACACCTCCAGGCTAGCTGCTCACCATAATGCATCCGAGGTTATCCAAGTGCAACTAACTCTGGGCAAAACTGCAATCCAAATTGTAGCTTGCTACAGATCCCCCACCATGCCCCAGGATTCCCACTCCTCTTTTCTTGATGTACTGGAAAATATTAGGGTTCAACCAAACACTGTAATAATGGGCAACTTCAACTACCCCACCATTAACTGGGAAAACTACTCGTGTACCAACTCCTTAGCTCAACGCTTTCTGGAATTCATAAACTCCAATGCCCTGGATCAACTTATCCACACCCCCACCAGGGGCAACAATATCCTAGACCTAGTCATTACCAACATGAGTGATCGGTGTTCCACACCTGAAGTCAACTCCTCGTTGGTCCGATCCGACCATAAGCTAATCACCCTTGATATCCACATCCCTCCCCACCCCCCCATTAAGGAAACCATGGTAAAAAATGTCTCCAAAGCCAACTTCATGCCTCTTAAGTCAGAAGTAGTGAACTTCATTTCATCCAAGCAGATGGACAAACAGTTACAACTGCTGAATCCTACACAAATGCACACTATAGGCACTTACACGAGTGCATGGATCGTGCTATCCCAAACAGAACCAAGATGCTATCCTCCAAAAAAAGGAAGCCAATCTGTTGGTCCCCTGCCATAAACAAACTACACAAAAGAAGGAAGAAACTGTTGCAAAAGAGAGTAAAATACCATGAGTGGAGGAGCTCCCTGGTCAGCCTCAGTAAGAAGCTGAGATCCCTTATAAGATCCTCCAAAGCTAACTACGAAAACAAAATCGCCACTAATTCTAAGGACAACCACAAAGCATTCTATAGCTATGTCAAGAATTTTGATGGCAACACTCAGACCTGCTCTGAGTTACAGCACAAAGGCACGAAAATTACAGAACCAACTGATATTGCAAACATCCTGGCAGATAGGTTCAGTGCTTACTTTACCACCCCCACCTCCTAAAGGGCCCATATCTATACAGGAAGAATGCAAAGTCCCTGCAATCACAACTACGCAGGTAAAAGCTGCACTCTCTAAAGCCAAAAATACAGCATCCATGGGACCAGACAACATCCCAGGCTGCGTATTACATGAACTTCAGCACGAACTGGCTCCCCACTTAAGCACCATGTTCAATAGCAGCCTCGCATCAGGCTTTGTGCCCACTGAATGGCGCACAGCAACAGTTATCCCACTCCACAAAGGGGGAGCCACCACTGATCCCGGGAACTATAGACCCATTAGCCTGACGAGCCTGGTCTGCAAGGCCATGGAATGCATCATCATGGAACTCATAAACAAAGACAATGGTAACCTCCATACTCTGGATCCCACACAGTTCGGGTTTGTGAAAGGCAGATCATGCCTCCTGAACCCGATCAACTTCTTTGAGGCAGTCACCAAAGCCGTAGTTGAGGAGAAGGTGGTTTACACAGCCTATCTTGACCTCACCAAGGCTTTCGGCATCATCCCCCATTCTGGAATTATAGCTAAACTCACTAAACTAGGTATAAATCCCTACGTCACAAGAAGGGTTGCCAACTGGCTCACTGACAGAACCCACACTGTAAACGTTGCAGACTCCAAATCTGACCTCAAAGCAGTGACAAGTGGAGTACCACAGGGTTCAGTTATAGGACCTCTCCTGTTTGGTATCTACTTCTCTGAAGTACAGGCTAACACAAAAGGCCTCTGGCTAACAAAGTTTGCAGATGACTGCAAACTAGGAGCCATATTCAAGTCCTCAAATTATATGGACATCCTACAGAAGGGCCTCGCTGACAGATGCCTGGTGTCAGAGCCATGGCCTCAAGCTCAATGCCAAAAAGTGCAGTATCATCCCCTTTGGTAAAAACTCTATACCCATGAACTACCACATAGGCAGCAATCTACTTAACACCGAATGTGTGATGAGACCTTGGGACCCAGGTGGACAGTAGTCTCTCCTTTGATAGTCACATTGCCACAGTAGTCAGGAAGCCCTTCTATGTGGCACACATCATAAAAGGGTTCTCATCCAGGAAAAAAAAAGATGTCATTGTTCCCCTCTACTCGACACTCATCAGAACCATTACACAGTACAACACCCCTTTTGTAATGTACCTCACAAGACATCTGCAGCAGTTGGAAAGGCCACAGAAGTACCTCACAAAGAGGATTACTGGCCTCAAACAAATGGCCTACACTGACCGCCTAAAAAAACTCCAGCTTTACTCCGTAGCATATCGCCTACACCGAGGTGATCTCTGCCCAACATATAAAGCTATGTCAAACCCAGAGCTGCTGGACATGTTACACCTAAAGAAATCACAATCCCTCTGAGCTACACACTCTAGGGACCTAAACCTTGTCACCACAATAAACAGGACATGCTGGAGGGATAGATTCCTGTCCCAGAGACTTCCATATTCTGGAACAGGCTACCCATCTATGTCAAGCAAAGTTCTTCATTAGCACTCAAGAAAAATCTTGATGAGTGGATGGGAAATAGGAAATACATCCCGGGAATCACTTCTGTGTCTCTGCTCGACAGTGGCACAGGAAAATAACTTTCTTGGGTGGCATAAGCCACGGAACCTTGTTGGCTAGGCTTACGTAGGCCCTTGGGCCGATAGCCTAGTACCTACCTATAAACCTATATTACATACAAATGATTTACATGCTTTTTGATCAGCCGACAGACTTTGCAATATAGTGATAATATCAATATACTGGTCCCAGGTAATCACCATCTATATGTCCCCTATTCAGATTATATATAAACAAAATTAAATAAAGAGAAGTAGTGGAGTTCCACTGTGGCGTCCCCTAACCGGGAAAAGCCAAAAGAAGAACAACCTGTGCTAATCAAGAATATGATAGGGACACAATGTGTTGGAACACCTGCTGTATTCAATGTGTGATGATAGATCAAAACATTAGGTCTAGGCATACAAATTAGCAAACAACCTTCCTAAACAGTAGGATATATGCAATCTTCTGTGAATCAGAAGAAAATATATATTGTGTCAGCCCTTAAGATATATCCTCTCTCAACACACAATGAACTCAAAGTACGGTATTCAATAGTAACCTGGTTTAAGCTATAAAACTGTGACTAACCAGATTATCAAACATTCAAACTGTTAGACCCATAAATATGTGTATTTACTAAAGAGATAATTAAGGGGTACAATGACTCAAGGCCATAAGCATATATATGTGTAAACATATATATCACAAACATAGGTTAGCACAAGATTGTAAAGGTACAAGTTGACAAAATTAGAGCAATACTAAAATAAGCCCCCATATAGAATAGCAAAGCAGCAATTGAGTGTTATATTCAAATCACACCAAATTGACTAAATTTGCAAATTACTCAAATGTGTGATACAAAAACTGATGATCCCAAAACTGGTAGTTATATAAAGTCCATACTCTATAGTCATGCACTTCCAAAAGCAATTTTAATTCACAATGAAAAACTGTTCCATTCGAACCAAGTCCCATACAGCTGGCATCAAAACACAGCACTTTCGTATGTTTTGCTTCTTGCCAAAACGGGATTAGGGAAAAACCCTTGCCCTCATGAAAAAGAACTCAAATGAAGTTTTAGTTGTCTACACTGTATACCAAACTTGGGTGTTTCGGACTGTGATATTTACTTGTTCAGGCCTCTTGTTCGCTGAATACATTTGACCGAAATCAGGACTGCTCTTTGAATAAAGGGACAAGCCGTAAGCATATAGTATTACAGAGGAATGCCGAGAGCTGCTAATTTACATAGCTTTGTACGCAAAGACTCGAGCTCACAGCAGACATCAAAAGACTGAAGGAATACTCATTTCATGACGTTTCTACATTCCGATGTAGGGATAAGGCCCATTCTTGTTTGGGGTTTAAAGATTCTAATATATGGAAAAATTAAAAAAAAAAAAAAAAAAACACTCTTACCAGTTCTACAGAGTTTTGCCCTAGATATATTTTGTAATTTATGTACTTTCAGATGTGCTTTACTGCCAAGCTAAACCTCGGGATCCATATTCTGGAAGGACTGCATCAGTTGTTCGTCTTTAAACGTCAATTTTTCTGAACTACCATCTGCACCGCTTTTCGAAGGGCTGTCCATATTTTTACATCTGTTCTGCAGTAGTTTAACGTAGCATGTCCTTGTTTTTAGAAGAGTTTTCTAACCTTGATGCAAATACAGCCCACCACTGTATGCAAGCCAACACACCTCAGCACAGGTAGCGAATGACATAACCAAACATCCTTCTCAGCAAAAAACTTCTCCAAAGCAGATTATGACCTCTTACAGGATGGTACTAATAGCTTCACTGCACCTCCTCCCTCAGATGGAACTGGCAACTATGTAGAGTTCTACACAAATGCTTTATACAAACACCTGAACAACTGCACTGACTCAGACGTACCTGACAGAACCGAAACAAGCTCTTCAAGGAAGAGCAAACCTGTCTGGTGGACAACTGACTAACAGGTTTTACAAGAGGAAGAAATTGCTGTCAAAGAGTAAGAGGGAGCAAGCTCCAAA
Source organism: Protopterus annectens (assembly GCF_019279795.1). Taxonomy (NCBI): domain Eukaryota; kingdom Metazoa; phylum Chordata; order Ceratodontiformes; family Protopteridae; genus Protopterus; species Protopterus annectens. Next base: position 418,463,266 of record NC_056739.1, read on the forward strand.
CTAGAAACACTCCCTCCTCAGCTTAAACAAGCAAATAAGACTCCTTGTGAAGACCTCCAAAGCTAAACTATGAATCCAAATTAGCTTCCTCAACTACTGACAATCATAAGGCGTTCTTTAGTTACATCTGTAGCCTGAAAGGAATGGCTCAGATTTGTGCCAAACTGGTAATTAATGATATCACATATACCAAGCCTGTGGACATTGCTAATCTATTAGCCGATAGGGATGCCTTGAGGAAAGTGTGGCAGGGAAAGGGGAGGGAAGTTTTCACAGAACCCATCACCTGTTCTCTACCCTGTATGTTTAAAGAGCAGGTCACGAATGCTCTCTCTAAGGTCAAAAACACAGCATCCATGGGACCTGATCACATCTCAGGGCTGTGCCCTATATGAGCTCAAACAAGAATTAGCAACACCATTGGATATTCTTTTTTGAAACACAGTCTAAGCACTGGCTTCATCCCAGCTGAATGGAAAAAGTCAACAGTTATCTCCTTTTACAAAGGTGGTGCTTCCACTGACCCTGGGAACTAAAGATCTATTAGCCTGACTAGCCTTATCTGCAAGGCCATGGAGAGAACCATCATGGACCTTATCATCAAAGACACTGGTAACCTCCAAACACTAGACCCTACTCAATTTAGATTTGTCAAAGGAAGGTCTTGCCTCTTTAACCTGGTAGACTTCTTTGAGACAATCACCAAGGCCCTTGATGAGGGAAAATCTGTGCTTACAATCTACCTAGACTTAGCCAAGGCTTTTGTCGCTATCCCCCACTCAAACATAAATTACAAACTCACCTGGCTAGGTTATCAACCCGTTTATCATTACAAGGGTCACTAACTGGCTCACTGACAGAATGCATATAGTCAAAATAGGGAAATCCACCTCCAAACAGCAGACATGTAACCAGTGGTGTTCCACAGGGATCAGTCCTGGCACCCCTACTGTTTGGAATCTATTTCTCCGTAGATTCTCCGAAGTACAAGCAAAAACTAAACTCTGTGGCTGACAAAGTTTGCTGATGACTGCAAACTGGGAGAGGTCATAGAATCTCCAAACTATGTCAACATTCTACAAGAGGGTCTTACACAAGCAAAGGAGTGGTGCCAAAGTCATGGCCTTAAAATCAATGCAAAAAAATGCATCATCCTTAAGAGTGACGTTCCTGATAATTACCACAGCAATAACATCCTAAGTACGCACTCAGTGGTGACAGACCTGGGCACAAGTTGACAGCAACCTTACCTTTGATCACCATGTCTCCATAGTGGTAAGAAGGGCATTCTATATTGCTCATCTTATAAGTAAGGCATTGCCTCCAGAAAAAAAAAGTTACTTGCTTCCCTGCATTCTTCTCTCATCAGGCCAATAACAGAGTACAATGCCCCTTTTGGTATGAACCTTTCCAAACACCTGCAGCGACTGGAGAAGCCACAAAGGTTCCTCACAAGGAAAATTCAAGATATTCAGCATCTTTCCTATGAGGATCATCTGAAATCATTACAACTTTATTCTGCATCATACAGACTACTCAACTCACAGGCAATTTCTGCCTTGCACATAAGGCAATCAATGACTCTGCTTTATTGGAAATGCTGCATATCAGTAAGTCAAATGGTACACAGGTTACTCAATCTAATGGCCTTAACCTGGTATGTGACATTAATAGAACCTGCTGGAGGGACAGACTTTTCTCCCAGAGGTGGCCACACCTATGGAACAGACTCCCGCTTCATGTCAAACAGTGCACCTTACTGTCCCTCTTCAAATGCAATCTGTACCTAGGGGTCCCACCTATGTCCCTCTTGGACGACGACTGTAGAGTAGGTGTACACATCCCTAAGAATGCTCCTGTGGGAATGTACTAAGTGTACTGATTACTGAGCACGTGTAGGGGACGGTGTGCCATTCTGCAGTTAGATGTTGGAGTATAAGCATGTCTGTGTGTAAGCTCATCAGTTCATTTATACTTATTCAAGCTGCTATACATCCATTTTCATGTAATACAGCTTCTTAAATTAACTACCCTGCCCTGCTTGTCTTTTAAGTGTACAGGGACGAGCAGCAGGGTGTCAGAAGCAACATATCTAATGGCCAGAAAGAACCCCAATTTCTCTACTTTGACATAGAGAAGTACATACAGAAGTGGACCATCCCTGCTACATCTACAATCTGCAAAAAACAGGCCAGAAATTTTTAATGCTAAAATTTGATCAAGCTATTTCTTACTTGCTAAATATGAAACGAAGCATACAGAATGCTCTAAATTATATACAAAG
>NC_056739.1:418466049-418521049 GCF_019279795.1 Protopterus annectens
GGATTTTCAGAGCAGGACAATATAATGTACCTGTGCCATGCAGGAATCCCCACTGCACATGTCAGCCTAAAGTAAGGGATTTTCAGAGATGGACGTGATTCCCCAGGAACCTCTGGCAACACACACACATCTGTAATGTGTTATATTAACAAAAAGGTGAGGGGGCTATCATCCCTTTCCCCTGCTCAGGGAAGTTGTAAAAGTTTGGTACTGGTCTTTGGAACACTCTTTGTTCTTTATTGCAATTCACATCCTTGGTGGCTCCAGCATACCAGTAGATCTGCTCAGCAGATCCTCCATCCTGTCTCACAAGTTTCACTGACAGACAGTAATGAGTATAACGTCAGCCAGTTACAGACCTTCCTGCGGTCCTGAAGAATGCAATGTGCCAAATTGGCTAGAATGTCTCTTTTATGCTAACCTACGCCTTACAAGATTGTTTCAGATTAATGCAAAAAGAAACACACAAGACCAGGATGGTTCTAGTAGTTCACACTAAACAGAGTAAGTATGGTTTCCTATGCTGTCAGTATTCGATCTGGAGGCCCTCTGTGATTGATTCTGTTCTGGGATCTGCTATCTTACCTGTCTAGGAAATGTCAGCTGGGAGTAAGTGCCCCACAAACTAGGTAGCTTCTACAATTCTGAATACTGTCAGTAATGCTCATTTCTATGGCAGTGTTGAGGAGATCTTGTCTGCTTCCTTGAAATCTTTCTTTGAAAGCTGTCTGTAGAGTAAGTAATGACTTCCTCAAAGGCACTTTCCATATAAGACCAAGAGTGAGGCAGTCTGTGCCTGTTTGAGATTTCTGCCTCATCCTAGAAATTGACCTAGCCTCCTTTCAAACCTGCTCTGTCTGCTGAGCCAAAGCTTCTTGCCTAGCAAACTTTGTGCCTCATAGCCATCACCTTATCTTGGAGAGTATAGGAGTTGCAAGTCTGTCAGTCAGTAATCCCTCCCATATTTTGTCCTTTACAAGGACAGGATCACACTACACACCAGCCTCTTCTTGATGGCAAACATTTCATATGAAAGTAACCTAAACCATATGGTTTAGCTTCCTGTATTTTTCCCAAATTACCAGAATAAAGAAGAATATTTCCTACATTGTATGGATTTGCTTAGGATGCTATGGTTCTGCATCAGCTGGACCAAAAATTTCAGGATATCAGCACAGCTATTCATCTTTCTCTCCACAAAGAAAGGGCATGGGGGTTTCTAAGCTCATCCATATTCAGATGAGTCTCTGACTGCATTGCATATTATTACACCTTGATAGGACAAAATCTCCCTTCTTCTGTCTCTTGGTTACCTGCTTCTTTCTTCAGTAATTTTTGCTTAATGCTAACTTAGAACTAGAGAACTGTGACCAAAGCAGCACTGTTGAAGCTGATGATTAAAAAACTATGGGGAAATTTCAGGCACCAAGCAGTCCTGATGTTTGCAGCACATATTTCCAGAGAGGTCCCAGTGTTTGCAGCATGTTTCCAGAGGGGTCCTAGTGCTTACAGCATATGTTTCCTGAGCGGTCCTAGTGCCTGCTTCATATGCCTACAGTACACATTCCCGTATATCGTCAGGGTTTGGATCGGTGTTGCAACTGCAGGATAGAGCTTTGCTTATTCAGTATTCCATTGATTTTTTTTTGGTACCTTTCAGAAGTATTTTAAAGTCTTTTTCCTGTAATGAGGTGCACCTTTTTGCTGTTTTAGACTACCTACTTCAAGTCCTCCAATCTCTTCTAATTCCCTGGATAAGTTGCTCCTCATAAGTGCTCTTCACCTCAGTCCCCTAAAGAAACCCATCCCTCTAGCTTGGGACTTGAACACTGGTATTGCGAAGCTGAAGTACCACCTTTTTTACTGGTTATTTCATCCATTCTGGAGTTCCTGTCCTGAAAAGTGCAGTTGTGTAAAATCTTATCAAAACGGTAGATGTCCTTCTCTTCACTGTTGCAATATTCATTACATTAAGAATCCCCTTCCAAGGGCAGTCCGTCCGGCCAGTATACCAAAGACTTAGGATGCTTTAAGGTATGCTGTACGGGCCTATGTCAAATATTCAAACTTCCAAAATGTCCAATACCATATGGTCGATATTTGGAAGTTCGAATATCTAATAAAAAAAAAAAGAAAGAAAGAAAAACATACACTAATAGTGCGAGCAGCGGGGCAAGCCCCCTTGCACCCCCACCCCTCCTACTTAAATATACCAACTCAGAGATCGCACTTCAGTGCAGAAAAGGGATAGTCTCCCATTCTGCACCATACGGCACAGTTAAAAGTCAACCTTCGAACACTTGAAATGTCGAACATATGGTCTCGACCATATAACGTTCGACATTTTAAGTGTTTAATAATTGACATAGACCCTGCTGTACATCACACGTATGCTCCTCACATAGAGTAGGGCATAAAGGTGATGCCCAGACATACCATGCTTATAACTGAGAGCCCCAGTATGAATGCCAGTCCAAGGAAAAAAAAAAAGAGGGTACCAGAATAACCAGAAGACCAAAGCGCCAGGGGAGGCAGGAGGGAGTGAATACTCTCTAACAGTGAAGAGAAGGACATCTGCCATTATGGTAAGATTTTACACAACTGTGCTATGTCCTTCCATTTCACTGTTGTTTGGAGAGTGCCAAAGCTCAGGAAGAAACTTGGGAGGAGGATGGACCAGCAGAACCCTCTAGGAAGCCATGAAGGATGTCCCTAGCAAAACCAGTTCTAGCTCTGGAGATGCCATCCAACTTGTAGTGCTTGGTAAATGTATGCACATAAGTCCAGGTAGCTGACCCAAGAATAGAGTTAGTATCCAAATCCTTGAAAAAAGCACCAGAAAAAGCCACAGCTCTAGTAGAATGAGCCTTACAATGAAAGGAATAACAAAAATAAATAGCTTTTGAGATCTAAGAAGAAATCGTCTGCTGGGATACAGCTAATCCTAAGGCTCTAGGATGAAAGGAAACAAAGAGCTGATCAGATTTCCTAATAGTGATAGTCTTATCCAAATAAAGTCTGAGTTGTCTCTGCTCATCCAGCATATGCAGTACTGTCCCAGGTCCTCTGGCAGACTGTGGAGAAGAGGAAAAAGTGGGCAGATGACTAGACTGATTAAAGGACAACTCATTCACTACCTTGGGCATAAAAGGATGATTAGTACAGAAGGACACCCTGTCCTTATGAAACACCAATAAAAGAGGACAAGCCATAAGGGCTTGAAGCTCAGACACCAGTCTGGCAGAAGTAAGGGCCAACAAAAGTACAGTCTTCCAAAGGAAGTGTTGTAAGGCAGCTGAAGTTGCAGGCTCAAAAGGAGCCCGAGTCAGTTTTTCCAAAATAAAATTAAGATCCCAGGGAGGAGGAACAGGCTTCCTGAGAGGCTTAATATGAAGGACGCCTTTAAGAAATTGTGTATCTTAAAATCTAGAACAAGAGGAGGAGATGATAAAGGCAGACAAGCAGAGATAGCTGATAAGTGGGCCTTAACAAAAGAATAACACAACCTAGCATTGAGCCATTCACACAGATAGGAGAGAACCAAAGGAATATCCACAGAAAGTTGATCCAGGTTACGAGAAAGACACCAAACAGAAAACCTCTTCCATTTGGATAAATAGGATTTCCTAGTTTTCGGTTTCCTGGCCTCCTGCAGGACCCTAAGCACTTCCATAGAAAAAAAAGGTGTCTATGTGAAATCAAAATCCTTTCATCCACAGTTTCAGTTGAAGAGTGGACAAGTGGGGATTGATGAGAGCTCCCTTGTCCTATGTGAGTAAGTTCAGTTTGTGAGTTAACGTGATGATTGCCCTTGGCTAAATGCAGAAGAAGAGGGAACCAAAGATTTTGGGAGCATCCTGTTGAATTTTGAACAGGACTTTTGAAATGAGGGGAAGGGGAGGGAAAGCATAAAGAAACATCCCCTTCCAAAAAAAAGATAGGGCATCCACCTTCCAAACCAGAGGACCTGGGACTCTGGCACAAAATAGAGGAAGTTGTCTGTTCAGAGGGGAGGCAAACAATCTATTTAAGGAGTACCCCAGTGGTGGACAATGTCCAGAAACAAACAAACTCTGCTATGAATGGCAGTAGATACTTTTAATATAAAAATACCTACTGCTGTCATAGCACAATTTGTTTTTTATTCATCTACGATTTATGTGCTTTTGGTTTTTTGTTTGTTTTTTTACTTATATGTTAATGTCCACAAACACATCCCTGTGAAGCATTAATTTGCTGGATTGAGTTAAGGATCTTCTTAGAGTGTCTGCCACAGTGTTTTGTGACCTGAGTGAATGTAAACTGCCAGAAGAGTCACTCAGTAGTGGATGGCAAGATCCCACACTTGGAGTACCAGCCAGCAAAGAAGATAAGTTCTTTTCCCTGCCCCCGTTTGTTATGTACCACTTCACTGTGGTATTGTCTGTAAATACCTTGAAAGGACCTGGGAAGAGAAGAGGGTGAAAAGAAGCGCCAGCAGAAGAGCTCTCATCTCTTTGACATTGATGTGCTCTTTCTGATGAAGAGGTGAGCACACCCCTTGTACCTTTAGGGAGCCAAAAGCTGTTCCTCAGCCCACGTCTGAAGCATATGTGAACAGCCCCTGGGAGGGAAGAGGGAGATGAAAAGGGAGCCTTGGATTCAGAGACAGCTGCTGGATCCTCCACTGAAGTTCCTTCTTGAGAGAAGGTAGACTTTCTCATGTGGATTTTTTTTAAACACCTTTATTGATTTATCACTTGCGACATAGGCACTTTTACAGTAATATAAAAGTAATCAAACTGTATTAACACGTTTGGACAGAGGAAGCATAGTGATGGTGGGTGCCATGTAATAGAGGCCAGAGGAAGAAGAGTTTGAAAGAGAAATGAGAGATAAAGCCTTGGGAGGAGGCAGAGATGCCAGCATAGGCACAGTCTGTATCCTGCACCCCAGAAAAACATGGTCTTGAGAAGGAGCCAAAAAAGACTTTTTAAAGTTTATTGTGAACCCCAGGCTCTGCAGAACAGAAATGTCAAAATGAAAATTTTGCAACAGGATCTCTGGAGAGGATGCCTGAAATAGGTCGTCCAAGTAAGGAAATATTTGAATCCCCTGAATCCTGCAAAAAGCAATCACAGGAGCGAGGCTTTTGGTGAATACCCTTGGGGCAGTAGAAAGGCCAAAGCAGAGAACTGAAAATACCAGGAAGCAACAGAGAAGCATAAAAACTTCCTGAAATGGAGATGAATTGGAATATGGAGATAAGCATCCTTGAGATCCAGAGACAACATGTAAGCCTGAGGAACCAGAAGAGGGAACAAAATATGAAGGGACATCATTCAGAAAGAGGGCCCCTTCAGAAAAGTGTTTAGATGAGAGAGGTCTAGAATTGGTCTCCAAGTACCCTCTTTCCTGGGCACTAGGAACATCCTGGAATAACCCCGTCCTCCCCCTTGAGACACAAGCACCTCTTGAACAGTACACTGAATCAAAAGGTCCCAAAGCACTTCTGGAAAGAAAGACAGTTCCTGAGGGGACTAAGGAATACCCATAATAGTGGAAGGGACTTCCAGACCATGAAATACCCCTGGCAGATAAAGGACAGGACCCAGAGAGAGACAGAAACAAAAATGGCTGGGAAGAATAGGATAGTCACACAGCACGTGGTTTATCAGGAAAAGGAGACTTCTGAAGCACAGAAGTCTGAGTAGCCATCGCAGGAGGAGTCCTTGCCACCCTTTTTACCATTAGGAGGAGGGCAAAATTGCCCACGAACAAAAGCTGACTTACTAGGTAATTTTGCTGAACTTTAGGCACAGGAGAAACAAACATCTTTGTAAGTTCCCGTAAAGCCTTGCCCTTGTCCTGAAGGGACTTAAACATAGCAGCAGAAGCTCCACCAAACAAGTGTTTGTTATCAAGAGGGGCATCCATCAACTTAGCCTTGATATCATCAGGCAAAGGTTGAAACTGAAGCCAAGAATGAATCCTCAACACTGACCCAAAAGCAGCAGTCCTAGAAGAAGCATCTGCTGCATCATAACTACACTTGATGGAATGACAAGCCCCATGAGAGGAAGTCCCTAACAGGAAAAGGGCAGAAGTTTTACCCCCAGAGTCTGGAAGATCAGAATTAACATAACAGGTCTGGGATAGGAGAGCCAAGAAATATCTGGACATATGGGTCTGATAATTAACAGCCCAAAAAGCCAAGGTAGCAGTGGTATAAACCTTCTTGCCTAGCCTTTCCATGGTCCTGCTATCTTTATCACTGGGTAGTAACTTAGGACACTAGGAAGCAATTGAGAGGGCTTGTCAGAAGCTACAGACACCACCGCGGAATCAGCAGGACATTTGTACAAAAATTTACAGTCCTCAGGCACCCTATAGAATCTATCAGGTTTCTTGGGAGCAAGGCATTAGAGTCTGGAGTCTTAGAAGCACTGGAAAATGCATCCAAAAAGTCAGCCAGAACAGGAGGAACAGCTGAAGGCCTAGGGAAGTCCATCTGCAGCAACTCATGTACATTTTTTGTACCTCAGAAACCTGAGTACAATCCCATTTAAAGAATTCCATCATCCTTGAGATCGCGTCCCCTAAAGAAGTCTCTTCAAAGGGAATATCAGGACTAGTAGATTCCTCTTCCTCTGATCCATAATCGAAAGGAGAGGGAATCTGATAAGCAAGGGATTCCTCATCAGAATCCACCTCCTCAGAAGAAGAATCCTGTTCCCTGGGTCTTTTTTCGGGGAGTAGAGGACCAAGCCGGGGGCGGGAACAGAAACTCCCTGAGGAGGTTTCAGTTCCACCAAAGCACTAAGAAAGCCCTGAGTGAAGGCCTGCCATTCACTCTGTGGATCTTTAGGAGCAGGAGTAATATGTTTAGTCTTTTGCTTTTTCTTCAATGGGATGTCTGCCTTATAAAATTTGGAAGGCTCTGACCCAGGATGGCATTCATTGATGGCAGTAGGGACTTCCTCTCTGACAAATATCCGAGGAACATCCCTAGGCCCCTTGGAGATAATCAGCTGTGGTTTTCCCTGAACATCTGAAGCAGACACCTGCAATGCCTTCTGGGATATGCTTAAAGTCGGATCCCCGTTGGACTCCTACCCAGTCATGGCAGAGGAATCCAATGATAAAGCCAGGTGAACCTCCAGGCATTCACTCGCCTCGGGACAGACCTGCATCGGAGGCTGAACAGCAGAAGAGTCCGGCCTAGTCTTCTTGGCCACCTTCTTCACTGATGGATGTCCCTCAGAGCGGGAAGTTCCCTCCATTGTGTCCTTTGCAAGAAGCTTAAGACTGTTTTCAAGATAAAGCACCAAGAAGAAAGTCTACTATGAAGGGTTTTAGGTACATAGTCTGACAGATAGAGCAGGACATATGTTCCAAAGGCCTCACAAATGGAACAGGATGTATGGTCATGCAAGGCGCCAAGGCAAAATAGATACTGTTCGTGGTGGTCTTTATGGGGAATCTGTCTCCCACACTGGCATTTGCTCTTCTTGGATGACATGAAACTCCACAAGCAATAAAAAGAGATTAGTAAAATAGAACCCCAGTGGGTTACTTATCTACAGTGTCTCGGTGAATCAGCAGTGGAATGGTCATTCAGACAGATGATCAAGAGATGGCATTCAGACTGGCTGCAAAGAAGTTCTGAAGATGGTACGTCTGGGCATCACCTTTGTGCCCTACGCCACATATGAAGGATACATGTGATGTACAGCATTCCTTAAAGCAACCTAAGGCTTTGGTATACTGGCCGGACGTCGGGCTGTTTTTGGCAGGGGATCCCTTATGTAATGAATACTGCAACAGTGAAATGGAAGGACATTATGCTGTTCCTAGTGGCTAGTATTTCAGGAATAAGGATCTCTAAGCTGCAGGCCTTGATGTCTAGAGATGCTTACATAGTCTTCCACACAAGGCTATGGTCTCCTTAAGTTTTAACCCAGTGTTTTGTCCCAAAGAAGTCTTAGAATTCACTCTGAATCACTCCATTCAGGTCCCAGTATTTCATACTGGTTGCCAGGACAAAATGGAGCACATGCTGTTGTAGTAAGCTGGAGTCTCAAATACTATGAACTTATACCAGCATGAACAAGCTTGTTAGAATGTCAGATCACCTTTTTATCTTTTTCATAATAGGAAAGTAGGTTGGAGCATTATCCAAACAAAGTCTTCCCAAAGTAGCTGGCAAATTGTGTTTCCTTTTGTAATGTCCACATGAGAAAACTGTGGATGGTAAAGTCCGGGTATGTATGATCATAACAGCAACTTCCACAGGAGCTTTCTTCAGGAGCAGCTCTGCACAAACTGTTTTTGTGAGGCAGCTACCTGGACATCACTCCCCATATTCTAGTACTATAATTTGTCATCCAGTACAGGAGAAGAGCAACCTACAGTAGCAAAGCTGAAAGACGTACTGTAGTCTCATGTCTAGATCTGGTGTTAAGACTGCCGTACTGCTTGTTATTCTCCAATAATTCAGTGTGACTGCAGCGATGAACCCTAGGATGAAGATAGCACAGCTGCTTGAGGAATTTCACCTTAACAGTAGATGCTTGAGTAAAAGGATCACTGCTGCAATAGGAACTCCCACCCAACATTCTGTACCTTCTCTGATATGCCTTTTAAGGGGAAGAAGCTAGGATTTTACTAGAAGCAGCAGTGTGCCTGTGCTAGTGGTGTAGAGGAATAAAGACCTGACAAATAGCACAGGTGACCAGAATTCAAGGAGAGGTTCAGGAGCTTGACAGCACAGGTGGGGTGGGGCCAGGTTTCGGGCATGTGCACAAGGCACACGTGTACAGGTTGATTTCCTTGGTGGAGACTGAGAAAGCAGTCATGTGGTGCCTCTTGCAGGTGGATGGGCTTTCCACCTGACATCATCCCCTTGTGGAAGTGAGTGCCAGAGCAGCACAGATGCTCATTACACATACCACCCATGGGCTATCACTGGGCAGGCAAAAGGAAGGTGGGGAGGAAGATCATAAACATTGTCTTGAACCACCCTCGAAGGCTGCTTACATGATGGCTCTCCTTGACTGACCTGCCTCCTTGGTGAGGGCTGAATGAATGAACCAATTGGTTAAGAATGGAATAATGATTGGTAGGTGGCAGGGGCAAAGAGAGCAAAACAAAGGCACAGATTTCCTGAATCACCTATGGCTGGACTTTAACACTAAATGTGATGTTGTCCAGTCTCGCCTTAATTCTTACCAAGATGGGTTTGGATCTGATCCTCTGATCCGACTCTGCCTTTATTTTCAAGCTTGAGGTCTCCTGCTAGCTCATGGCTAAACCCCTCTCCCAGCATGCACTAGAACCATCGCCAGATCTTGTTTGCCACTAAGCAAGATTGGGTGTTCGTCTTTTAGCTCTGGCTAAGTACCATTTTTTCTTATATGTTATCTAGTTTAAATAAACACATTTGCTGCAAATCTTTTTCTCTAGTTTAGATTGTGTTCTATTCTATCTGCTATTGTGGTGTTTTTTTTTTTGTGATAGGCCATCATCTCTTGATGTCCTTCAGGGATGCATCTGCAGTCCTTACATATGGGTTGTCCTGCCTCAGGCAGCCCTTCGGTCGGCCGGATTCCAAAATCTGGGTCTGGCGTCGGCTGATGTCGCCCTTTTCCCCGACGTCAGAGCGCCTGGGGTATAAAAGCGTCAGCCGACACCATCTTCCTCAGTCTTTCTTGCCGTGAGGTGCCCGAAGCAGAAACAGTTCGCAAGTGCCGGTCAGCCAGCTCCTGTGATTTCAGCTACCGAAGTCTTCAAAAAAGCTAAGTACCCCGTTGGGAACTCTTTCTTGCCTCAGCCGATGTCAGATCAAACGGTTAAAGTTAATAATTGTTTATCTTGTGGGAAACAAATACCTCATAAGGATTTCCACTCTTACTGTTTCCCCTGCCTAGGCCCAGACCACGACGTCTCGGCCTGTTCAGCCTGTGCTTCCTTCAATAGACGGGCGTCGGGCAGAGTTTGCAGAGGAATTTTTTGGGGAAAATTTCTGTTATATCATGCCGTCGGAGCTTCCGACAGCTCATTTACCCAAAAAACGAAAGGATAAGGACCGACACACGCGGTCCGCGGTTTCGGCCGACTCCACGCCTAGGCCTACCGCGAGTGTCTCGGTCTCTACTGAAGCTGAATCTCTACCGCTTCCGACCGACGACACCGCACAACCGGTAACTTCGGTACCAGAGGCCATCACTGGGTCGGTCATAGAATTTCCGTCTGAAACCGGTGCTCAGGAAATATCCGACACCATTTCTGTTGATAAAACTACTCCAGCACGTGGGGCAGCCAGGCCTCCTGTATCCATGTCCATTAAGGCCTTTACACGGGCTAAAGCTGCTAAACAGCCAAAATCTCTCCCTCCCAAAGCTATTCCTCAGGGATCCACTGCCGGTTCACAAATTTTAAGATTGGCTGAAGACTTTATTTCCTTAATCAGGGGCTCTCAGCCACATCCAGACAGGGGCTCTCAACCTCCTCCAGGCAAAAGGCCCAGGGTTGAGCAGACAGATCCCCAGTCTTCTGATGAGGCCTCAGATGACTCTGCCCTTTCAGACTACCAGGAGGAGGCCCTTCCGGCCTACAAGGATTCTGATGCAGAGGAATCTATTCCCTCGGCCTCCCCCCCTGAAGAGTTTTCCTTTGGGGAGACCCTTCACTCCATGAGAGAGCATTTCAAATGGCAAGGCCAGGAATTCTCTGATTCCAGGAAGAGGTTAAGGACTTTTTTACATTTACCTCAGCATAGACCTTTGGCTATTCCTCCTGTTTTAAATGTTATAGAAGATGTGTACTCTGAGTCTAGTATTTCCCCTGACTCCCTTCCTCCGGCTCCTGTCAAACCTTACAGGTACTACAGGGTCCCGGACTCACATCTATACCTTTACAAGGGCCACTCTGCTGACCCAGAAACTATTTCACAGGGCCCTAAAGGGGTTACAACCACCACTGCCAAGAATCCACTTCCCTCTGAAAGGGAATCCAGGGCTTTAGAGAGATGGGGTAAAAAAGTGTATACTTCTTCCACTCTTTCTATGAGAGCATTAAATTGTCAATTCCATATGATACAGTATCAAGAGTATCTGTTAGATGAATTGCATAAAAAACTATCCTCGCCTGAACCCCTAGACCGCAAGGCGCTTCAGGATCTGGTGCATAACTCACAGCAGGTTAGCAACCATTTCTTACAGTGTGGTTATGATGCATTGGAAGCTTCATGTAGGTCAGCAATGACAGGTGCAGTCATACGTAGACATGCTTGGCTGAAGGAACAAACACTGCCAGATCATGTTAAAGCAAAGCTTCTGGATGCACCACTGGAAAAACAAAAGTTATTTGGTTCCACGGCTCAAGAGGTCTTAAAGAAATTTGAGGAAAAGGCTAAATCAGTTCAAACAGTCAAAGATTTTCTCCAGGTCCAACCACCAAGATTCAGCAGAAATTGGCCTTCTAAGAATTGGTCCTTTCCAGACACAGGCAGATCTCAAAGAGGGAAAAACAGGTGTGGCAGAGGTAGAGGGCAAGCTCGAGGCTCCTACAGAGGACGTCAATGGCAGCCTCCTAACCAGAGAGGTAGTGCAGGACCTACAACTACTGCACAAGGACAAACTCAATGACTTGACTTTGACTCCGCCAACCAGGGCTCAATTGGAAGCACCTTTGGGTGGAAAGCTATCTTTATTCTCAGAAAATTGGCACAGTATTACAAAGGACAAATGGATACTGCAAATAATAGACAAAGGATACAGATTCCATTTTCATACATTACCAAAAAGACAAGGCATGCCAAACCTGCCACCAAATCAAAGGGCAGAGGCTTTCAAGCAAATTTCCAAACTACTACAAATGATTTCCAAACTACTACAAATGAAGGCAATAGAAAAGGTTCCTTACACAGAACAAGGCCAAGGATTTTATTCCAGACTATTCCTTGTTCCAAGAAAAGAAAAGCAATGGAGGCCTATTCTGGACTTGTCCGCACTGAATACTTATCTCATCGTGCCAAAATTCAAAATGCTGACCTTACAGCAACTCCTTCCCATGCTGGGCAAGGGGTCCTGGCTGGTAACTCTAGACCTCAAGGAGGCATACCTGCATGTCCCTATCAGACAAAGTTGCAGAAGACACCTCAGATTTCTTGCAGGTTCAGAGCATTATCAATTCTCAGCATTGCCCTTTGGCTTATCTACTGCCCAGAGTATTCACGAAATGCCTGGCATCAGTAATTGCACATTGCAGACTTCAGGGATTCAAATATACCCATACCTGGACGACTGCCTTATACAAGCGGACAGCCAACAAACATTGGTAAAACACTTGAACTATGCCATCCGCCTACTACAGGCCTTGGGATACACAGTCAACATTCAGAAATCAAGACTTGTTCCATCCCAACGAATAATTTTTCTGGGTGCAAAGCTGGATACAAACACCCAAATGGCTTTTCTCACAGAAGAAAAACAAGAACAATTACTGGATTATTTCAGAAATCTGACAACACAAACCCAGCTGACTGCAAGGAAAATCCTGCAGGCCCTGGGTTTCATGGCATCTTGCATTCTTCTGATTCCACAAGCAAGGCTGCATATGAGGAAAGTACAATGGTACCTAAGGAGTCTATGGTCTCAACACAGTCACAGCCTAGAAGCTTTGATCCCCCTCATTCCATGCCTTCAAAAGGAATTTCTGTGGTGGGCACAAGCAAGTCAGTCAAACATGGGTCTGCCTTTCAGCAAGCCTCATATCAGCCAAACCATTACAACGGACGCCTCAGACCATGGATGGGGAGCGCACATGAAGGGCAGATGTATTCAAGGGCAATGGACACAAAAGGAATTGAGCCTGCACATCAACCAAAAAGAAATGCTGGCAGTGATACATTCAATCGAGGCCTTCGAACATTTCCTGCATCAAGGTCACCTGCTAATAAAGACAGACAATACCACAGTTATGTGGTACATAAACAAGCAAGGGGGTACCCATTCCTACCCTCTTTGCAGGCTGGCAATGAATCTTTGGGAACTTTCCCTAAAACTCAATATAGAGGTGCATTCCCAGTTTGTACCAGGAAAGGACAATGTACTGGCAGACAGCCTAAGCAGAAACACCATGGATCCACACGAATGGATGTTGCATCCAGACATTTTTCTTCGGATAGCACAATCATGGGGAAGGCCGGACATAGATCTTTTTGCCTCCCCCCACAACCATCAACTAAAGAAATTCTGCACAAGGACATACCATCCTCAAGCATGGAAAGTGTACGCCCTATCCTTCAGCTGGAATGCTCTAACAGTATATGCATTCCCACCTCTTCCGTTAATGACCAAGGTCTTACTGAAGATCAGGACAGAGCAATCAAAAGTGATTCTGATAGCTCTGGACTGGCCAAGACAACACTGGTACCCACTGTTAAAGAGCATGTCATGCACAAAACCGTGGCCTCTACCACAATGGCCACTTCTTCTGACACAGCACAATTACAAAACTCTGCACTCCAGCCTAAAAACCTTGCAGCTGACAGCCTGGAAAATACCTTGACTCCTCGCCAGGATAAACTATCCAAGAGGGTAAAGGATATCATCATGGAAGCTCCGCGGCCTTCCACAAGAAAGGCATATTCAGCAAAATGGAAAAGATTTCGAACCTGGAGCTCCGCAAAGGGTCAGGATCCGACAGTGATGAGCATTCCACATATTTTTTGAATACTTGGCTAAAATGCTCCATAATGGCCTTTCTTATTCATCCATAAAAATTCATGCTTCAGCTATTTCAGCAGAGTACAACACTGATCCACCTGTATTTTCTCATCCTCTGCTAAGGCAGTTTCTAAGAGGGATAAAAAACGTCAACCCTCCTAGGAAACCACCAGTGCCTACATGGGACCTTAACTTCATGTTGGAAAAATTAACTCTACCTCCCTTTGAACCAGCAGCATCTTCAGAACTACAATTCCTGTCTTCGAAGACTGCCTTCCTTCTGGCCATACCCTCAGCAAGAAGAGTATCTGAGTTACAGGCCCTCATGGCAGTACAACCATTTCTCATTTTCCATAAGGACAGAGTCTCTTTGAGAACCAATCCTTCATTCATGCCAAAGGTGGTATCCAGGGTCTCACTGAACCAAGCTATCCACCTGCCTACTTTCTTTCCAAATCCACAAAGTAAAGGAGAGAAACTTCTGCATACCCTGGACATTCACAGACAGCTGCGCTACTACTTGGACAGAACTAAGACTTACAGAAAAACTGACTAACTGTTTGTAGCATATGCTGCTGGTGTACAAGGAAGAGCAATTTCCAAACAAACAATTTAAAAATGGATAGGAAATTGCATTTGATTCTGTTACTCTTTTCATGGAAAAGCTGTGCCAGCTAACATCAGACCTTATTCCACCAGAGCAACAGCCACCTCCACAGCCTTCTTAAGAGGGGTGGCTACAAAGGACATTTCAGAAGCTGCTACATGGAGCTCTGTGCATACATTTTCCAAGCATTACAACTTGCCTTTATATTCCAGATCCAGAGGAGGCTTTGCTACTGCAGTCCTGCAGGGCATGTTAGCTACATCATCCTTTTCTTAGGTCCTACCACCCCAGCTTGGCTATGGTATTCTACCCATATGTAAGGACTGCAGATGCATCCTTGAAGGACATAGTACAGTTTTGTACCTACCATAAATGTAGATGTCCGATAGGTATGTATCGGCAGTCAGGTTTTCCCTCCCTCCTACCCCTCTGTGGTATTCTTTGGGTACCTATCCCTCTTTTTAGCTAGCTGGGGTTATCTTTTATGGTGTATTTGTTTTTTATTGCTGTGCGTGATTGGAAATTATTCATTTCTCCAAACTTTAGCCTTCTTTAGAGGGCACCTGGCATCTGGGGCAAGAAAAACTGAGGAAGATGGCGTCGGCTGACGCTTTTATACCCCAGGCGCTCTGACGTCGGGGAAAAGGGCGACATCAGCCGACGCCGGACCCAGACTTTGGAATCCGGCCGACCGAAGGGCTGCCTGAGGCAGGACAACCCATATGTAAGGACTGCAGATGCATACCTATCGGACATCTACATTTATGGTAGGTACAAAACTGTACTTTAGGCCTTGTCTTTCCTGTCCCGGATCTTTAATATTCCCTTTCTATTAGACCCTTTTTAGTTAAGGGCTTTTATATACTTCTATATACCTTTATATTTGTTTTCTCTTCGCTTAAAAACAGTTTGATTAAATTAGAGAACTGTAGCTTAGCAGCTTAGCCCGTTTAAGTTAAGAGGGCTGTAGCTCAGCCCGTTTAAGTTAGAGGGCTTTGTTTAACTCTTTCTTTCTCTTTCTCTTAGCATAGTCCTTGTTATTTAGAGTGTTGTGCCAATTTCCTTTTAAATTTTTGACCTGTTTAAGTTGGAGGGTCTAGTGTTTAAAAAAATATTTAGTATAGATAATTTGTATTCTGTTTATTCTGTTTCTTCAGCATTTCCCTTCTTTAAAAATGTCTGGCAAGGATTCCAAACCCTTGGGGTTTAAAAAATGCGATGATTGTGGCAAGAAGATGCCCCTAAGTGATAAACACACACTTTGTGTTTATTGTCTCGGGACTGCCCATCTCCAGGAGTCTTGCTATATTCAGATCCTACAATCTCCACCCCATCCACCTCTATTCCCCCTCCAATCCAACCCCTTGCTTCGGAGCTGGAAAGTCCAATAGTGGAATTGGTAGAAATTTCAGATCAGAGACCCACTTTGGGCACTACGGATCCGACCATGGCTCTGATGTCCTCAGCTCATAGGAGCTGGCGGAGGCTAGAAGCTGACACTCTCCAGTCAGGTCCAGAGGGGCAAGTCGGATCAGACAGCTGTCAGATCCGACTTTTCCTCTTGGGGCCTCAGATCGGATGAGTTTGTCTTCTACCTCGACCTGGTCCATCGTTTCTGCCTCCGGGGGATCCATCGGTTTCCTCTGATCCCGAGATATCTTCAGATCAGTGACGGGGGGACCTTTGAGGTAATGAGGAGAGCACTGTCTCCACAGACAGGTCCACTATCTTCTCTGGACATTCCTCCCCCAAGATGTCGGTGCTCACTTTTGTATTCTCACATCCACAGAGACATAGAGATCCTAGGCCTCAGGATACCCCACAGGGCACTCCCCACTCTTCCGAAATCTCCTCAGAATACCTGTGTGTGGAGGTTCCTAGGAAACTGTGCAAGAGGAAGTACTTATAGACTCCCCTGAGGAGTCTATCACTTCAGACATGGACCTTGATGAAGCTGAAGGGTCCCCACGGTCACCTATGGATGATGTCTTGTTTGGAAACATTGTAGAGATACTAAAGCAGAGAGGTGGCTGGAAATCCACTAACCCTTCTGCGAATGAGTCAGTATACCTGAAGGCCTTTGGATCTCACCCTTCCACCTCTTGGGTGTCTCTGCCTTTCAATGAACTGATGGACCTAGTTTTTCGAAAGGCGTGGGAGTCCCCAGATTCCATGGAGCCTATTCCTAGGAAGCTTAACAAATTCATAACATCCCCAGCCGATAATTCCTTTCTGACTAAGGGAGTTGATTCTATGGTTGTGGTGGCAGCCACAAAGAAATAACTGCCAGAGATGTCTTCTTCTGTTCATCCCCTGAGTAAAGATTCTCAGACGATGGACAGATATGGAAAGCGCGTTTTTTCTTCAGCGGCCTTTTCCATCAGATCACTGAATTATCTCACCCATTTTACAAGACTACAAAGGGATCTCCTCAAGGAGCTAGGAGATGCCCTCCACGATTTGATAGCTGCAGGGATAGCCAATAAAGTATCCTTTCAGCTTGCAACCTTAAACTCTGTTGTTAACACTTCCATGAGACATATTTCTTATGCAGCTGATGGAGCCAGTAGAGCAGCGGGTTCCAGGATTTCCCTAAGGCAACATTCTTGGATGCACTTATGTAACTTTGCAGAACCCTTTAAGTCTTCCTTTGTAAATGCCCCTTTTGATGACTCATCATTGTTTGGGCCTAAGGTCAAAGATACTTTTACTAGGTGTGAACAAGAAGGAAAGACTCTATCTGCTGTAGGAGTCTGTTTTTCCATGCCTACAAGACCTTAGCCCAAAGGTCAGAAAGGCAGTGGTAAAATGTGGTTTCAAAAATCTCAGAGATCTTTTCAAGTCACACACAGTGAAACTTCCCCCAGAGGCAGAGGGTGGAAGTAATAATGGAAGACTCTGTCCATGCAGCAGAGGGGGACTGCAGAGTCAGGGTGACAGAGAAACCTTCTTTGGTAGGCCCTTTCAGCGCTCCTGAAAGGAGACCCGTCTGTCCAACTCTGGAGGCAGCCAGGGGTCACATTTTTGTACTGGGAAGCCTGGCAACAACTAACTTATGACAAATGGGTACAAAGCATCATATCCAAAGGTTACACCATTCCCCTTTCCCTTCCCACCCCCAAGATAAAAAAAGGTTCCAGATGTTCCACCCAGTCAAAAGGAACAAGCAACTCTAGAAATTCAAAAGTTGCTGGAAAAAAAGAGTAAGCCAAGAAGTCCCAGCTGACCAATTAGGATCCAGTGCTTACTCAAGATTCTTTTTAGTTCTAAAGAAAACAGGCGACTGGAGACCGATTCTGGATCTCAGCATACTAAACAAATCAGTAAAGAAAAGTAAGTTCCGGATGGTGACACTGCAGTCAATACTTCCATTCTTGGGAAAAGATGATTGGATGTGCTCTATAGATCTCCAGGATGTGTACTACCATATAAAAATGGACAGGTGATCCAGGAGATATATGCACTTTCGGCTGGGAGCGAGTCATTATCAGTTTTTGGCTCTGCCTTTTGGCCTCACTACAGCCCCAGGGTGTTTACCAAATGCATGGCAGTAGTAGTGGCTCACTTGAGATGTCTAGGATTGCGAATGTTTCCATACTTAGATAACTGGCTCCAAACCGCCATGACCAGGCATCGACTAATCAAGACCAGAAATTTAACCCTGCAACTCTGTTCCTGCCTGGGTATTATTGTAAATTATGAAAAATCTGCCTTAGAGCCATCTCAACATGTGGTTTTCATAGGATCACAGTTAGACACAAAACAAATGATTGCAAGACTTCCACTAGAAAGGGTCCAGTCCTTAAAATACCATGTCAGATTCCTGCTAAAGATAAAGAAAGTTCAAGTGAGGTCGGCCCTCAAAGTGTTGTGGATCATGACTGCAGCAATAATCTTAGTTCCCCTAGCACGTTTGCACATGAGGATTCTTCAGTGGTTGTTATCCACTCAGTGGTCGATGCAAGGATTACCAATGTCTCACAAAACATTCATTACCGAAACATGCAAAAAGGTCCTTTGTTGGTGGCTACACTCCTCTCAAGTAATTCTAGGTTGACCGTCTGTTCCCCCTCATCCAGTAGCCATGGCAACTATAGATGCCTCTCAGATAGGGTGGGGGGGGCATTATCTGGGAAGGACAGTTTTAGGCACCTGGTAGGATTATGAGGCACTTGCACATCAATGTCCTAGAGATGAGAGCAGTGCTTTTAGCATTGTAGGCACTACAGGACTCTCTTCCTTTAGGAACCATTGCAATCCAAACAGACAACATGCCGGGTGTATGGTGCATAGACAAACAAGAAGGGACTAGATCTTAGCCCCTTGGTCAGGAGGCTCTGAGAATATGGCAATGGGCAGCCTCCTCCCAATGCTTTCTGATAGCAATGCACATCCCAGGGACATCCAACGTTATAGTGGACAGGCTCAGCAGAGCTATTCTGATGCCTCATGAGTGGTCCCTAAAGCAGGAAATCAGTGGGAAGAATTTTCCAAAAGTGGGGCCAGCCTTGCTGCATCCTCTTTGCGACATTCATGCATGCCAATGCAGCAGCTGTTTTGCCCTCATTCCCCTCCGGGGGAGTCACCAAGGGATGCACTTGTTCACAATTGGCCCCCGGGCCTCCTCTATGCCTTTCCTCCCTTCCCTCTAATTCCGAAAGTTCTCCAGAAAGCCAATTCCCTGGGCAGGAAATTAATACTCATTGCTCCATACTGGCCTCGCCAAATCTGGTTTCCCTTCCTTTGGCCTCATCTTCGAGAGGAATCCTGGATTCTGGACCCAGTTCCAGATTTGCTCACTCATGCATCAGGAACCCTCCACCAATCCATTCACAGTCTCAAACTGACAGTATGGCTACTCCATTTCCAATGATAGCCAGGCTTCCAACCCTTTCCTCTAGAGTTAAACACATCCTTATTTCCTCACACAAGTCCTCAATGAGGAAAATTTGTAATAGTAAATGTAAAAAATTCTGTCTATGGGTTACTGATAATCACGTCGACCCTTTTTCAGCCCCTGTTTTATTCTAGACCTCCTAGCAAACTTTTTCGATGAAGGTACAGCGGCAGCTACTGTTAGAGTTCAACTAACCGCAATATCAAACTTTCATTTGGGAGATTCTGATTCCAACATTATGTTCCACAAGCTATGTAAAACCTTCCTCAAAGGTACCATGTTACTAAGACCACTTATTAGAGACCCTCTAGCATCATGGGATCTAAATTTTGTTCTAACATACCTAGTCTTTCCACCCTTTGAACCAGCTGCTTCTTGTGATCTACAGTTTTTGAATTGGAAAACCATTTTCTTGATAGCTGTAATCTTTGCTCGGAGGGTATCAGAGTTGCAAACATTGTCCGTAAAACCCTCATATTTGCTTTTTCATAGAGATAGGGTTTCTTTACGAACTATTCCCTCCTTTCTACCTAAGGTTGCTTCAGAGAACAACTTGAACCAAAGCATAGATTACCTGTTTTCTTTCCAGATTATCAGAACAAGGCATAATACATGCTACATCAGTTGAAGGTACATAGGCAGTTACATTTTTATTTACACAGAACTGCAGAATTCAGAAATCTGATCAGTTGTCTCATTTTCAAAAGCAAAGAAGGGATCCCCTGTCTCCAAAATCACCCTTTCTAAATGGCTTTACTTCCAAAAAAAAGTAAAGCCCATTTGACCAGAGCTATCACAGCTTCCACTGCCTTTCTTGCTAAATTACCAGTAGACACCATTTGTGCTGCAGCAACATGGGCAAATCCACATACCTTCATTACTCATTACAAAGTTGACCTGACCTCCAGGAATAGGGCCTCCTTTGGATCCATGGTCCTAAGGAGTATTCTCCCATGAGCCACCCAAGATTCAAGGTGCTCGGGACACTGTCCCATCCTGGTAAAAATTAAGGCAAGATTGGACAGCATCACATAAAGAAGTTATGTACTCACCATAACGTTCCATGTATGTTGTCTATATTCACCTTCATTCTTACATCACACCCTCCTTCCCCCTCCTTTCTTAACTCCTAGAAGACTTAGTCCATTCAAATGGTTTTCCACTGACCTCTGTCCTTCTTCAATAGCCTTTAGTTACTGCAGGGAAGGGGCAAACAAGATCTGGAGATGGTTCTAGTGCATGCTGGGATAGGGGTTTAAGGCACGAGCTAACAGGAGACCTCGAGCTTGAATATAAAGGCCGAGTCAGATCCGAGGATCAGATGCGAACCCATCCTGATAAGAAAAAAGGCGAAGATAGACAACACACATGGAACGTTATGGTGAGTGCATAACTTCTTTTTCTTCCTGTGCAGATATATGTAGGGGTCTTAACTTTGAAAGAACCTATGAGCAGACCCATCATCCTGAGAGAGGTTAATAAAATAGTATAAAATGACTCTTTTTGCTGTAGCTGTCAGAATATTAGAGAGGACGAGACCTGTTCATGGGTATTGCCTTCATTTTATTCTGTCCAGTTCATGGTGACTGTGCATATTTGTTGATGCATTCCCATCTGCAAACAATGAAGTGTAAGGATAACTTTACCTTGTTTTCCAGAGCTGTTGCTGATGCCCTTGGCAGGTGACATAATGATAGTACTCCTTTGTTGTTCTGGACATAACAAATGTCCATCTGCAGCCATTTCCCATCATTTAATGTGTAACTGCTGGTACTGGTGTTCCTACTTAAATGTATGTTGTTTGAGAGTTCCTTACAACCTGTACTTTCCATGCTGCAGTTCTGGCTGAGTTGTGAAGCTGGTCACCAAAGACTTTATAGTTCACACAACTGAACTGGCATTCTTTGCCTAATTTCAGAACTAAATATTGGCTGTGTAGCATCTTTGTATCTATATTCATTTACCTTATTACTTTGTTGTATGCCCATCTGCAACGCCTTGACATCTATTTGGAAAAACTATTGTCAAGTAATGTTTTGCTTTTCATAAATATTTAAAATACAACAGTTCTCTGTCTTCTTTTTTTCAGGGTGGTGGCTGCCGGTTCCTAAGATATGACTGCAAGATTGAATCTCCTCGAAAAGGATGGTCTTTCATGCATCCAGGCCGCCTGACACATTATCATGAGGGGCTTCCGGTCACTAAGGGCACTCGTTACATCATGGTCTCCTTTGTTGATCCTTGAGGCTACTTTTAACTGAAGCCATAGACTGGACCATTTACTAACTTTCTTACTGTCAACATGATTAGCGGGGCTAAGATTGTATCTCAGTTACTTTTCTACAGTCCCAACTTGCTTGCAACTGATGGTTTTCATGTTTGTATTACAACTGGTAGCCTTATCACACACAACTTCCATTTAAAGGGCTGTAAATATTACATCTAGGTGTCTAAAAGTATATCCATGGTTAAACATAATTATGTCAATGAAACAGATTTTGTTTCATGAAGTGCCTTTATCATAGATGGTATCCCAAAGAGTGTCACAGTTCATGAAAACTTCTGAAAACTTCTGATGCTCCCATTAGATGTACTGTAAGATGCAACTAAAGATTGTTTTCAGTGGAACTTTGCAGAGATTGTCATAAATATGCCTGGAGAATCAATCTGTGTGACAGCAGTAGGATTCAAATTCCTGTCTCATGGTTTAATAGTTATCTTACTAGCAGGATTCACTGTCTTCTTTTTTGGCTGATAACCAGTATATTCTAATGTATGGACATGTGACATGTTGTCTACCCTGGTAATTAAATCTATTTATTGTTCCCAGTTATTTGTTACTGTTCATTACCCAAGTCACACAGGCCATGTTTCTTCACTGCATGTATTACCTCATGGATTTCATATTTTTTAAGCATTGGTGGCAAAAGGTGTAGTATGTATAAATGGTCAAGTATTTGGATCATTCTGTAGTTATTAGCATTAGAACGTTTTGAATCCAAGCTGCTTTTCATTAATTGTTCCAGCCATTCCATTTGCCTGCTCATTTAATTTTGATTAGCCTTCAAGGAAGAATACTAGAATATCATTCATTCTTTTTTTCGCTGCACCAATAAGTCCTGAAAATGTTGTTTTGTTACATTAAAATCCACCTAGTTCTCTTTTTCATTTAAATTCCTAAGCAGTAATGTTCTATTAAGTTAGCATGTCAACCTCAGATTCTGTATGCAGAATTTATTTTTTACTTTCCAATGATTTTCACTTTCCCTTTTTAAATCATCATTATTTTCATGGCTAATTTTGTGGAGATTGGATTTTGTTTCAGAAACAAGTCATTAGTATGTTATTACTGTAGTGATACTTGCTAGGGACTAGACATACAGATTTCATCAAGTTTTTGCGTGGTAATAGTTGGAGCTGATGGTAGTGCTTTTGAAATAACCTAACATGGATAACATCAGAATTTGTTAGCTGCTTTCTTAATGACAGACACATGGCAGCATGCATTTTATGTCTGGAAGAATACAAGAGTAAATGTTTAAAATCCTTAAATTTAACTGTAAATTTCCACTTGGCATTGAAATAGCTTTTTTAAAGAAATGTCCAGAATCTGTTTTTTATATATTGAATTGTTTTTTTTCTGAAAACCAGTACATCTGCTTTATGTTATTTAGTATTTTTTCTCCATGTTAGCATCATCATCAAATAGTTATCCTCCAAGGGTGGAGTGTTTCTTCAGAAAGTGAGACACACGCATCTAAAGAAGCATTTTTATCTTTTAGGAAGTGGACTGTCACAAAGGGATTGAATGTTGCTAGCAGGCATTTAGTTTTCTTTACAGAAGAACAGATATGTGCAGATGTTCATGGTCATCTCTACTCCACAAAGGCAGCTGCTTCAGAATGGGACAGTATTGTCATACTGTATACAGCCACGTGTCCTTCATTGTTTTCATTGAGGGGCTTTGTACTGCTAAAGGTGGATTCCCTTTAGAAGTTTGAAGTTTCAGAACTACAAACTTCAAAAGGCTTAGACCATAAGATCAAACTTTTGAAACTTTGAATGCTTTGAATGGAGATCACCATAGAGTGTGGAATGGGATATTTACTGTTTTCTTCACTGTAGTACTATCTTAGAGTTGGTATGTTTAATTAGCAGTGGGTGTGGGGTGCAGGGGGGGGCAACGTAAAAAAAATTCTTTTTATTTTTTTAATTAGGTTTTTGAAGTTTCATCTCTTCGATCTTATGGTCTTATCTGTTTGAAGTTCGAAGTTTTGAAACTCCGAGCTTCTGAAGTAGATCCACTGAAGGTACATATTTGTACCTATCTGGGACCCAGACTCTCCAAATTAAATATTAGCCTGACCTAAAATGTGCAGTTCATTGTCACATACAAGAATTTTAATTGCTGTACAGTTTTCGGTACAAATGATCTTTGTTTTCCCCTCACACTTCCATAAGCTTTGCTAGTTATATACAGCCTGTTAACGAGTCAGCAAACAAGTACTGAACTTATGTTGTAAAAGCAGAAAATGGAGACAGTTTTCACAGCCCAAAAGTTATGTAAAAGTTATGTTTTGTTACTGGCTTATACTTTGCACAGTATTATAATGTGAAAAAACAGACTTTGTGAAAAGAGTCTGGTCTAGTCTATAGTACAGAGGTTAAAGTTATCAGCTGCTTTTATCTTTCATTCTCATTGTGTGGGGACTGGAACATGGCAGGGTCAAGAGTTATTGAGTTTTGTACTGTCCTGGATTTGTTTCCTTCAAGTCTGAACAAGTCACTTTTACTAGATGGAACTTTAGATGCAGCTGTGCTTACTGAGCGTACCTAGTTCTCACATTAATTGTACAGTGTGTCAACATGATTATACTCTGAATTCATAAGAAAAACAACTTCATTAAGCATCTTCTGATGTCAGAAAGGTGCTTAGAGTTGTATTCCTGTGCTAATACAAAAACAATGGCCACAACAGAGCAGGACTGTGTGTGTGTGTGTGTGTGTGTTTGGGGGGGGGGGGGGGGTAAAAGGAAGTGTTTTACAGCTTTTACAGTTAAGATATTCATCTGTGAGGCAATGCTAAGGGTGTTACAGCTTTCAGTCCTGTAAAAGACATTTTTATCCCTACATATTTTTGTCTCACTCACGTCTTACAGTACATTGCAGCATCTAAAGCTGCATTTACTACTAGGACATATGGTGCCATAATTAGGTAAATTGGCACTCTAGGCAGTCTCCAGAGTGATGCCACCTTCAACCCACAGTTGAGGACTAAAAAGTTGTTCTGTAACTATAGCAAAGAGCTCCTTGCTAGACAGCTACAGTATTAAATTATGCACCTACAGTATCAGTTGCAGCTGCATAAGTGACTGTACTGGCATCCAATTGGCAACTCTTCTGATGTGCTGATCATGCCCCCTAACAGCATGCAGCCTTTGCCCAACCCTAACAATGCTACTGAAGATGCATATTGCAAGAGCCAGGTTGTTACAGCTTTGAAAATAGTGAAACACTTGATATCTTCTACGTTTGTCTCACTATCTGTAACTAGTAGTACATGGAGCGTGTCAAGCCCCATGCACTACAGAGAACTTTCTGTCTGTACACAAACCAAGTTGCTGTTTTCTTAAAATGGGTGTCAGGATTTACCTTTCAAGATTCACTTTATTCTGTTGAGTTGAATTTTTGACATCCATTTCTTGAATATAACATATTAATTATGATCTGAGAGTTTTGTCTCCTTTTTAGCTCTGTGTGATAGTCATGTGCTCACTGAGGATATCTTGTGATGGTACAGCATTTGCCCAAAGATCTTTATCTCTGGGCAGCAGAATTACTAGTAAACCAGCTAGCTGAATAAAGCAGCACAGCAGTAGCTTGCAAGAAGTCTTGTGCAGGAAAATCTAACAGAAGAGTTGTGTTATGGAGATGATAGTACCTGTGGCCTTGATGAATTTGGTTAGTATTCAGCCTGCACATCTGAAGTGGTACATTAAACATGTGCTGCCCTGTGGTAGTACAGTAGGATTCATTGCCTCAGTATTTGAAATTTGCCAAATGATAAAGTAAAATCTCCAGAACATGTTATTGTCAGGTTTCACCGGGGTTAAGGATTTCACAGATGTGAATATGAGCAGTAAGTGTGTGTAATGTGGTACTGTTTGTAAGTCAGTAATGAAGGAAGAACTGAGGAGACGATATCCACTCTATGGTTTAGCCAAAGAGAGTGCAAACAAAACAGGGAAGCAGAACCTGTGGGAATCAGTAAAGAAAGTCACCCTCCAAGTCAAGTTTTGAGGAAGAAGTATTTAAAGGCATTCCCCAAACCACACCTTCCTGCCCCAAACACAATTGTTCTATATAGCAGTATAGAAAAAAATGTCAAAAAGCACTTATACTTCATTATTTTCACACAAGCACTCTCAACTGGAAAAAAAAACATCCTTTTACTTGTGCTGATAGTCCAATTTTGTATCATCTGTTGTAGGTAAGAAAGTTTTCACAGAGAGAAACAGCTTTTCTTCAGGAAAAAAAATTGTGGAAAGTTGGAAGGTGTTTCCCCAAAAGGAACTTACCTGCCAAGCCTTGAAGGAGTACCTGCAGAGGAACTGCACTACTGCAGCAAGAAAGCTGTGACAAATTTTGGCACTCTGCCTTTTATATGGACTAACTGTCAGATAGAGTATGTGGAAAGCATCCTCAAGATTTGAAAAGCTGGCCGGTTGGGTATATCCATAGCAGGGTACAACCCAAATAGCTTAGTTAACAGTGATCATGTAGAACATTTTCCATAATAAGCAGCTCCACTTACACAGCTGTACTGCATGCTGGAAGAAATTTATCAATGCTGATAAGTGGGTCATGGTAGGTATTTGAAAGTCTGTAGCTGTTGGCCTGCATGTTGCTGTCACCTGAGTGAAAGCAGCCCCCTACATTTAATGTGCCCCATACATAAGGTGTGCAAAATGATACTGCTGTTGGAATGATTTGGCTTCTTGTGCTTTAAAGGAGACGTGCAGTAAAGCAGTTTCAGGAGAGCTGACGTGTTCTAGTCCGTATTAATTTAACCCCACCACACTCGTACACTTGTACAATTTAGTCTACTAGCAAACATCTTCTTAGATGGCACTCCTTTGTAAAATTTCTACTCATCATTCAGTAATGTCAATGTGCTACATCAGAAGCTGCTCTTTTAGGTGGTAGTCAAACTCTGGTATATTGAGACACTGGCACTAATTTTTGGGCTGCGGTACATTGCCGTATCTTTGCCACCATAGAGAATAACACTGTGACTATAAGATGCTTTCTTACTTTCCTCATTTTTCTTACTTACTTTAATATTTTAACCATTAAACATTTGTTTTTATTTCTAAAATGAGAAGCTTCTTGTAGCACATTGAGTCATACTTGACATGTGAAGCACTCACTGTTACAGAGATCAGTCATTTGCAGTATCTTCTACATGTTTGGCATAATGGTTAAAGTGTTTAACTTACAGACAAGATGAAGGGTTTGATTCTCACATGGGATAATTGGCTAGGCTTAAAATACCCCACAAGGGCAGTTAGCCTAGTACTACTCTATGAACCTATGAGTGTGTCTTATGCTTACCTGTGTTTTGCCTGTGACTACTACAACTCCAATATATTGATGCATTACAATTACTTTACTGTCTGTGTTTGGACAAATACATGCACACATGGTCAGGAAATGTCAGTGTTCTTGTGAAGTGAGAAGATAGATATTTTTAAATATTAAAATAATGTCTGTTTTTCTCAGTATATGAAAAACTGACATTAGGTTGCATCAGTACACGATTTGCAATTAAAGATGAATTAACAGTGTTGTAATTAGCAGAGGTGTCTTCCTTTGAAATAACATTGTGTGCTTGTGTTCAAGGCTGGTATCATGTAATGAAAGAGTAGAATGAAATGTTAAATTTGTAGGTATAATAGCAAGGGTGCAGATAAACATTTCTGCAAGGAATATCTGTCCTAATTTCTCAGAGTTCCAGCTGGGTCATGAATCATCCAGTATAATGTTCAGACTTTTAGTGGAAAAAAAATTAGACATAAGATTTTTCAAATACCCTTTTGTGCTAAAAGAAGTTGTTTATGGGAAAAATCCTTCACCTAATCACAATTGTCTTGTTTTTCCCCATATGTTTTTTTTTTTTTTTGCTTCTGTTGTTTATTCTGAAACTTTCAAAACCTTGCACATCTATTTCTTCAACATTAAAACCTGCAGATGTAGTTTGAGGGACAGTCTACTTCACTGAGAGAGACATGAACCATGTCTCCTGTGCATATAACACCCAGATGTAGCAGTCTGTGGTACATACAAGTTTGTTCTCCAGTAGGAGGAGGTTCATAAAAATCACTATCATATTAGGGTAACCACTTGTCCCTCTTTACGAAGGACAGTCCATATTTGGGCAGTCATGTCCTGCAAAAAAAAAAATATATATAAAAATTGCAAATGTCCTTTTAGGACAAAAAAGAAATTCCTAATTTTCTTCTAATAGTAATAATTGTTTTATACCTGAAACCCTTTAGTGTTGTGTAACAGAATTAACTAAATGTCTACAAGAATAAACTTTATCAAAAAATAAGTCCAGTAGTTTGTATTGGTACTGGGCATGGTTTCCTTAAAGTCTTGTATTTCTGTAAAAAAAAAAAAAGCCCACTGAGTATTTGTACAGGTGGCAACTCTGTTAATTACATGTCTGGCAAATTTCTGCACCTCTTAGCACTTAAAAGTCAAATTATAGATGGTCAGAAAGTATACACTTCCAAATAACAATATGTTTAGAAGCGAATACATCCTATTTTGAGTATAAAAGCATGCTTCCCTTCATTTCAAAGTTCTAATGCAGTTATGTATCTGAAAGTAATAGTTATACTGATAAGAATGCTGACGCCTCTTTGCTGAATAAGGCAAGGATTAGATGGAAAGTTCATAGCAGCTGAGAGATGTATTAACAATCCCTTTGAGATCCATGACTTTTCTTGAACCAGAGACCAAAGAATGACCATTAATGGGAGCTTTTAAATTAGTCTGAACAGTGGGTATGAGAAATGGAATGGACAGCCAACCTTTATTGAAGACATTATACCAAAATACATGGTGATTAGAAGCCAATAATTGCAATGCTTTATATATCTATGTTTGCATTTGTTAATCAGGGTAAAGGTGGATATTTTTCGGAATCCATTTGAGAGCATTTTCTGATTAAGTAACTTGTTGAAAGTCACATTTGAGTACATGAACCTTACTGAAATCCAAAAAATGGGAAAATATTCCGTCGTGTTTGTAGCAATGTATGGTATTTCTTGTGTCATTCTCTCTCTCTCTCTCTTCCCTTTTTGTTTTTTGATGGGAAAGTGTTTCAGCCTGCTTTGTACAAAGTGCATTAAGTTATTGTCTGTGAGGCTGGATGATTGAATGCCTTTGAGGTAATAAACATGTTTTACTTGAAACCTGTGAGTGAGTTTTTTTTTTTTTTTTTAATTCTTATCGCATATGAAGGAGGTGTCATTGAACAAATTCATAAAATATTAACTGGTAATGACATAGTCTTTTGATAACATTAATTTAGTGCTACTTTTAAAACCTCTCTGTACGGGCCTGTTTTGCTTGTTATTTTATAAAATAATAAAAAATAGCTTTAAAATAATACAAAATACCAAGTGAGAATTCAACAGCACATAAATCAGACAGTATAATATAAGAAAACAAAGTGCTTTATTGGCAGCAGGCAAAAAACTTTAATAATCAGTAAAATAAAGTAAATACAAAGGTAAGCACTTTTGTACAACACTCTACTTCCTCAGACCATTAAAACTTCAGTAAAATCTTTCTAATGTATATTCAACACTATCAAATTGCTAGCCAGTAAAACAAATATAAAAGCACATGACATCTTTAAAGAGTGCAATAAATGAGGTGGTCTTTTCCTCAATTTAGGTTTTAAAGAAACCTTATCATTTAAGCCCCCTTCCTTGTGTGCCTATAAGTGTAGAATCCAACTCATCTATTTTCATTTTCATTACCGATACCACCAAACCTACCATTGTCTTTAATTACTTCTATTACTTTAAACGTAAATTTATTATCTCGATTTGTGTCAACTTTGTGTTTAGCTAGGGAATTATTAATGTCCTTCTATTCCCATGTTGCAGTATTCTGACTGTGGTATCCTCCGCCTCAGATGATCCGAACGTCGGCTCCTATGCAAAAGCTTAAGCCTCGTTGCAGCTAGTGCGTGGGACGTCACACGCAGGGCCATAAACCAGGGGCCTTAAAATGTGACGCCTGCATGCACAAACCTCAGAACTTCTCTACCACAGTCGAATGTCAGATTGATTGCTTCGCTCCATTGTCTTCACGATGTCTAAAGATGTGGCCCAGTTGGGTAAAACTTTTATTTTTGCTTGAGCTTAGGTTGCTTGATTTCTTAGCCGATGTCCACTAGGAAGGGGAAATGTAGGTGTTGATGTCAAATCCTGCACAAAGATGCCCACAAACTTTGTGCATTCTGTTTAGGCCGAGAACACGACCACACTACCTGTAGCATCTGACAGTTGTTCGTACCAAAAACTCTCCGTGTCATCTGGCAGCCCTAAATCTGTACTCGAGAACTAGAGGTTAAAATGATTAGCCCTATGGATTGATCCAGAACCGGCCGTCAAGGCAGAGCCACCTATAAAAAAGGCCAAAGTTTCAAGGCCTACCACTTCTGCCCCTCCACCATCGGACCCCTGCCAACCAGCAGTCTAGGGGTTGAGGGATGTACGCTGCAACCGGCATCTTCAGCGACTACCCTCGAGGAAGCCGCTTCCGAAGCACCAGTAGGCATGTCCTCGGAGGTTATTCTGTCAACTATGGCAGAGATAGCGGGAGAACCAGGGGCCATCGAATGCCCTTCTGTGGTCCAGGAATCCAAACCTCACCCTTAGGCCACATCGCTGAAACTAGGCCCTCCATATCAGCAAAATCAATTCCTCTGAAGAGGAAACAAAAGGCTAAACACTTGTTCCTCTGAAGAGCAACCATTCTGTCACTCCTTCTCCCAGTCCTTGCTGCAGGCCTTTATGGCTCTTAGGCTTTCAGCATCCACAGCTGCCACATTGCCTGTCCTCAGCTCCAGGCCAGCCTCAGCTGTCTCCATCCCTCCTACCCACACCCAGAAAGAAGATTTCTCTTCCGATGGGTCAATCGCCTACTCCTCTCACATAGCTTCCCCTTTGGACTACCACTCCCCAAATGAGGACTCTTTGAAGGGAGACCCCCCCCCCCCCGAGGACATATGGTGGAGGAGTCTCCCTCCAAGTTGATGTGGGGAAACAATCACTAAAATGAGGGAATACTTCAAGTGGGATGCTGCTCAAATGACAGAAGTCCAAAAAAGGTATTTTGAGTTACTACTGGTGGAATCACCTTCCCCATTGGCTATCCCTCCTTTGATTCCAGTGTACCTGCATGCCTTTACATCAGCTTCTAAGTTTCCAGAATCACAACCACCAGCTCCCAAGAGACCTGACTGCTTTTATAAGGTCCCTGATGAGCACAGTTTCCTTATAAACCCTCCCTTGGCAGATCCTGCAGTTATTGCAGTGTCCCCTGACAAAACAGTTCAGACTTGTACCTTCTTCCTCCCTCCTACCATCAGACAAGGACAGCAAAATCATGGACAGGCTGGGGAAAAAGACATATACCTCTTCCACACTAGCCTTCAGGGCAAACAATTACCAGACCCACATGGTCAAATATGCCCTAGATTTGGTTTCACGGGCTTCCTTTTTACTCTCCTCCTTGTCGGATTCCCCCAACAAGTCTCAGGTAGCACCCAAGCTGTGCCTACCATCTCAATAAAGTGCAGCTATGATGCAGCTGAGGCTTCCGCAAGATCTGCAGTATCAGCGTTTGTTCTGTGCAGATACTCCTGGCTTAGGCTACAGCCTCTGCCTGAAGATTTTAAAAACATAATTCTGGGTGCACCTCTGGATAACAAATTCCTGTTTGGCAGTTGGTTGAACTTTTAAAAGCAAACAAGAAAAAAGTAAGGAGCTCCAGGGCTTAAAGGACTTACTGGTCTCTCCAGTACCCATATTTTACAGAACTTACCCAGCCAAAATTTGTTTTTGCCAGGAGAGCCCCTGCTCCCACCTCCTCCTCCACTTCCACACACAGAAAAGGGTCGAGGAAGGCTCCCTCCCTTAGGCAACCCCCTCTCAGCCTTCCAAAAGACAGCCCTCTCAAGACAGGAACAATAATGTGTGACTGCCTCAGCCACCTTCCCCTCTCATCCCTCTTCTCTCACTGTCTTCCTCTCTGGAAAAAGGTCACTACAGACTGCTGGGTCCTGGCAATAGCAGAAAAAGGATACTTCATGTCATGCCAGGAAAAACCCATACACTAGGCATTCCCTTCCCTCCAAAGTACCAACTTCACCTAATTCCACAAGTTATCCAAGACTTTCTTGCCCAAGGGACTATAGAAACTGTTCCCCTAGGCCAAGAAGGAAGAGGGTTTTACTCCAGGTTATTCCTGGTGCCAAAAAAGGATGGCCTTTGGAGGCTCATCCTAGATCTATCCTTTTGAAACTTCTTTCTGAAGGTCCCTTCCCAGAATGCTATCTAATCAAAACCTGCTTCCACTGTTGCCACCCAAAGCTTTCTTGGCCACTTTGGACCTGAAGGAGGCATACATTCACATACGTATCCACCCAAACCCCAGTAAGTATCTGCGCTTTGCTGGACCCTCCTCACACTTTCAATTCATTGCCTTGCCCTTTGGTTTATCCACTGCACCAAGAGTCTTCACAAAATGCCTAGCCCCAGTAATAGCTTACTGCAGAACAAAGGGCATTCAAATTTACCCCTACCTAGATGACCTCCTCATTCTAACAGCAAGGAAGTCACCCTCAAAGTTCATCTTCTCTTCTCCATGCCCCTTCTCCAGAGTTTGGGATTCAGCCTCAACCTTGCAAAATCATCACTCTCTCCAGCTCAGGACAACATTTTTCTAGGCTGCAGAATCAGGACCAACTTGATGAAGGCCTTCCTTCGTCTGGACAAGGTCTCGTCCCTAGTCAGCTACTTTTAGGGCCTCCTCCAAGTCAAGCACCTGTCGACCAGGAACTTCATCCACCTCTAAGTCTCATGGCATCCACAGTTCCCATGATGCCCCTGGTAAGGCTGCAAATGAGGAAGTTCTAGTGGTACCCGAAGAATATCTGGTCACAACACAGCCACCCCCTGGACTTTCAGGTACCATTCCTACCATGTCTGAAAACATCATAATGTCTGCAGATACATCAAGAATGGAAGAGCTCACCGGAATTAAAGAAAGTCCTCTCTGTAACAATGTGCTTTCATTTTTATCCAGTGCTGTCAGGAATGTTATAAATTAGTCTGTTGATTCTTTCCTCACTATCTTCAATGACGGCATCTGTGACGTTTTCTGCTGATTCAGTCTCCACTTGCCCCCTCTGCTGTTGGAGTGACCTCTCTCCACCTTCTCTCTGTCTCGTATCTGTAGTGGCAATTTTGAAAAAAACTGTGTCTGGCGAATGGGCATTTCTCTTTTTCAGAGATACATCTACTGAATCCATGGTTGTAAGTGCACCGGAGGTCACAGAGAGTGCAATTTCATTCATCACTGAATGAAATTGCATCACTGGTGCACTTGTTTCAACAGTTGCATCACTGGTGCACTTGCTTCAACAGTTGCTGTAATTTGCACATCAGGTATCTGAACAGTCTTGCTTGTTTGAAGGTACTTTGATTCATTACGTTCTCTTTTGATATGTTTTTTCCAAGAAAATACATGCCCTGCATTAAAATCTAAAAAGTCTCTCAGTAACTTCCAGATTTTTTGTTGTTTCAAATTAAACTCATAGGCAGAGATGTAATAACTTCTTCTAAATATGACTTAATTAGAGGTGCTGGGAATTTATCAGAGAACATTGTTCTAAAATCGTATCCGTCAATGAAACTTAAAATGGTTTAAAATAATCAATCAGTAATTGTATATAAGCAAAACTAGTGTCCAGATTTAGCCTCTGCCAATTTTGTAATAAGTCAGGATGGGAAGTACGCATAGGTAGGCATAACAAGAATAAGTAAAGTCTCTCATTACTACTTTATAGTGCAGACATGCCTCCATATGTAATCTCTGCCATTGATAACGTTTCATTTTAAACAACTGATTCTCTATCTGACACTATTTCTTAGTTGTTCCAAGTCCATACATGTAGCATCAGTTTCCGTCTCTTTTTCCAAAGGATTCAGGAGAAGTAAAGGATTACATCCTGTATAAAGTACCTTATTTAAGAATTCTGATTTTCTCTGTGATCGAGAAACACCAGGATTAAAGTCCGATCCTAAATCTATGTCTTCTACCATGATAATCTTAGTTTATATTAATATAAACTTTATTGATAAACTAAGGGCAGGATTCACGAAGGCTTGCACGGAGTCTAAGAGTAGTGTAAGATCCAGGAACAGCCCTAAATTCCGTGTAAGAGACCAGCTAAAATGTCTCTTACACGGAGTGGGCGTGGATATGCTAATCACCTCACTTGCAGCCGAAAGGCATGCAGATGAGGTAGAGTAGCGATCCAGGAAGCCCAAAGCAGCCCATGTAAGAGCCGTTTTAGCTGCAGAAATGTACTCAGTTGACAACTGAGTACGTTTCTGCAAAAAAACACAATGGAGCCATGTCAGCTCCAAATAAAGGGTGCATATGTGTCAGGCAGCATGCCAATGGCCAAATATGTGGCCATTGGCAAGGTACCCCGATGCAAATATAAGAAATAATTTTTTTTTTTGGCGATCGCCGATGTTTAAACACAGCGCAGCCCCACGCAAATGGGCTGCGCTGTATAAAACATAAAAATGAAGGTTATAAACCGACAAATGTGGGTTTTATGCAATACATGGATTTACAATGCAGGGACCAGCAGACCAAAAACAACATGGTCACCGTTTAGTGGTTGCTAAGGGGGGAAGCTGAGTCTAAGACATGTAACTAAGCATTAGTAGGCAAGCTGATGTAAATGAGTGTTAGGATACTGATTTCCACTGTCACATAGCAAATGAGCACATTCTGAGTAGTGAAAGAGATACATAAGGGGGAGGAATAGAGTAGGAGATAGGTGACATCACAGGGGGGAATGGCAGAAAGAAATGCAGTTCATTGGAGGTCAGTGTTACATGACAGATGTCAGACACATTTCATGGAAAGAGGAGTGTCACAAGATAAGCATGGGAAAGTCAAGAAATGGAAGGTGTACACTGTTGCCTACACCAAAGTTTCTTGCTGGACGTGCATGCACATGTGTGCGCCATGGGGCGCGAGTAGGGCAGTGTGCGCGTGTGTAAGGCAGACTGAGCATGTGGGAGCCTGTTGGCAGACTTGTAAGACTGTTTGCGCTGGTGTGCACGCGTTTTAACCTGAATAAGACAATTCTAAACCGTGTAAGCATGTGTGCGTGCATGTAAGCCACTGTGTGTGTGTTTCTGTTGGTTTGCGCGTTGCTCCCCCCTGAGGAAACAGAAAGGAAAAAGGAAGCAACAGAATTAGTAGGAAGCTAGCAGGGAATACTGCTGGAGCTTGCAGGTGAAAACAATTAGAAGCAGGCAATTACACAGGCAGAATAGTAGCTCAGCCAAGCACTTAAAACTCTGCAAACAGCAGTGCAGGATGTTTCTCTCAAGAGACACTGCAAGACAGGAGTAAGTTATTAGAAG
This sequence comes from Protopterus annectens, assembly GCF_019279795.1. Taxonomy (NCBI): domain Eukaryota; kingdom Metazoa; phylum Chordata; order Ceratodontiformes; family Protopteridae; genus Protopterus; species Protopterus annectens. The sequence continues at coordinate 418,501,021 of NC_056739.1, forward strand.
TGAAAACTGAAAAAGCTGAACTCAGAGCAGAAATGCTAGGGGCTGCCATAGCTGTCATAAGGTGACAATGCAAATGGTGCCAGACAACCCACAGTGAGGAGACGGAGAAGAGTGTACAGGCCCAGGGTCACCTACCACGGGTTACATGAGCTGGAGATAGTAGAGCGCTATAGAGTGGACAGAGACCTCCTGCAGCAAATTGTCGAGCTGTGCAGGCCACGCCTCACACACAGAACCAACAGAGGGGAACCCATCCCAGTGGAAACCAAGGTATGTGTTGGCCTAAGAATACTAGCAACAGGTACCTTCCTGAGACCAACTGGTGATATGATGGGGATATCACAGGCATCAGCCTCCAGGGTACTGCACCAGTTCCTGGATGCCATGTCAGCACATGTCGGTGATCATGTATATTTCCTTAATGCCCATGAGGTATTGGCCAGCAATATGCGTCTCTTCCAGCAAATAGCGGAATACCCTGAGGTAGTGGGTGCAATAGACTGCACGCACATACACATCAAAGCACCAGCCAGTGAGCGGGGTAGGGCCTACATTAACCGCAAGGGCTTCCCCTCCATCAACTGCCAGGTTGTGTGTGATGCCCAGGACATAATAATGAATGTGTGTGCTGGCTGCTCTGGGAGCTACCATGATTCCCATATCTGGCATTTGACGCAGCTGTACCAGACATTTGCCACTGGGGACATCCCACATGGACACCTAATGGGGGATGCAGGTTATGCACTGGAGCCATGGCTGATGACACCCATCAGAAATGCACACACACCTGAACAGCAACGCCATAATGAGGCACACGCACAAACACGTAATGCAATAGAGTGTGTGTTTGGTCTGCTGAAGTCATGGTTCCAGTGTCTGGACACATCTGGTGGAGCCTTGCAGTACTCACCAACTACATGTACCCAAATTGTCATGGTATGTGCTATGCTACATAATATGATCTTGTGAAAATAGCTGCAGCAGGACCAGCATAGGGCCGGGCCAAACAGCCCCCCACCATTGCCAAGGCCATCACAGGCAGAGCGTGACTGGGAGGAGGAACAACCTGAGCCTGCCCCAGTAGGCAGAAGGAGGTGTGCCCACTATGCCCTGGCCTTGGCAAAGAGGCAACACATAGCACATACACTGGCTCAGTAGGAACCCTGGGAATGATACCCCTCTCTGACTCACTCATATAATAACAGGGATGCCTAAAATGACATAACCTGCTCTCAAACATGTACAGGGAGTGTAGTATGTGCATCCAACAGAGGCAGCCCTGCAGCACCACCTGAGGCATGAATGCCATGTGTAAAGCAATGTAACACCATGTAGTATATGCACACTTGATGACCCTGACTAAAATCCTACCCTCACCAAGCATGATGCCACAATATGACGATGAGATGATCAATTGCAATAATTGGCTGAAGTATTGCAGTTAGTCAAAGGGGATCCAATGTGTGCCAGCCTGGGATGACATGCTGAGCATGACATGATGCTCCACCTGCTATGGGTGGCATGCACCTATCAGTCCAGGCATTATGGATACTGGCAAAGGCTGTTGTTACCCACAGCGTGCCCTGAATAGGTAAGGCTCAAAACACAAACCCACCTCCATAGGTATCACAAGGGATAAGAACCTAGATGTAATGCTACCCAATGCCAGAAGTCTAAACAGCAAGATGCATGCAGTCTAAACTCCCCCAGTATGGAGAATGTTGATATCTGTCCTGTAACAGAAAACTGGGTCAAGGCTCACAACAGCACCCTAACACTACCAGGCTACACCTCATACTGTGCTGTACAGCCTCAAAACATGGAACAAGCTACAAAAGGAGGGTGACTATCAATAATTGTCAAGGATAACCACACCCCCATGTTGGTACCACAACAAGAAGCAGCATGGACTAGCCATGGTCAAGTAACAGTGGCTAAAATTGCCTCCCAGTTAATAGCCTGCTACAGACTACCGTCCTAACACCAGGAACTGCACCTGGCCTATGTTGGAATACATGAATATATCAAGCCCTCCAAACCACATTATATTGGGTGACTGAAAATACCCAGACATAGACTGGGAGCATTATACTAGCTCCAACACTGTAGGACAAAAGTTCCTAGAATCCGTAAACCAAAATGCCCAGGAACAACGTACCACTCCCACAAGAGGGGTAAGCATACTGGATGTGATAATCAGCAACATGGGTACTGGATGGCCAGATGAGAAGTGTATCCCTCACTGGTAAGACCAGACCATAGAGTAATCCCACTGGATATACACATCCTGACCACAGTCCCTGGCCAGAAAACCACAGTGAAAAACATGTAGAAAGCAAAAGTTGCACTCCTCCAAACTGATGTGGAATCCATTAAAGGCCCTGTGCAGGTACAAAATATGGGCCACACCTCAGAACCTGTTGTACAGGCATTCCATGAACACTGCCAGGAATGCTTGGATTATGCAATCCCAAATAAAACCAAGACACAATGCCATACACGCAGGCATCTGGCATGGTGGACTCCAGCCATTACCAAACCATGCAAGAGAATGAGGAAGCTACTACATGATAAAGCAAACATAAAAAGGGAAGTAATCACTGATCAGTAGTATGGCAATAAAATATGTCCACACATACAATCCACTAAGGCCAGCTACAACAAGTTGAATCTGTGAATCTTGAGGCAATCTTACACCTGATGAAGTCTCACTCTGAGATGAAAGCGCTAAAACCTGTTTTCATTTGTATCTCTTTTGTGAATAAAGTAGAGTTTTCTACAGTTCATTTCATGCCTTGGAGTTCCTGCCATAACTGAACATTTTATGGACCTTTACTTGTTCCTTTTTGTTGTTTTTGCAATGTTACATCTACCCCAAGTACACAGACAACCCTCAACTCCCCCCAAGAAATACAAATATATGTGAGAGATGCAACCATTTATCCAAACCGGAGGCTGAGCTCCCCCAACTCAGTACTGTCAAAACTAGTCAGGAGGAGAAGGTAACCAGACACACCACAAACCCAGTCCCACATAGACCTATCACAACTGCAAACCAAAGACATAAACACAGAAAAACATTCCCGGAGGCCCTAATTACAAACACACCACACCAACAGAGGCCTCCAAAGCAGACACCCAAGTAACCACAGCCTCCAAACATAGCACATGCAACAGATAGTACACAAAGCTGGTGTGCCAAACAGTCACAGGCCAGAAGGAGAAACAACATGCCTAATACAGTTGTAATAGGTGACTCCATAGTCAGACACACTGCTGTCCCACTCACCAGACTGAACAAGGGAAAGGGTACAGTAAGCTGCCTGTAGGCTGCTACAATACGCCACATAACACAAGTACGCAGGTCATCCCAAAGCAAGTAGAAATATGATGCAGTCATTGTCCATGCTGGCGTGAATGACCTGAGATGTACCTCCCCGGACTACATGAAAAGAGACATAGATGAGCTCTCCAATTATGTAGTCCAGGCCAGTATGACACTGACCATTTGCAGCATCCTACCCTCACCAAGAATGATGCCACAGTACAAACACAGAATGATCAGCTTTAACAAGTGGCACAATTACTGGTGTCATTCCAAGGGGATCCAATGTCTGTCTGCTTGGGATGTCATGCTTGACAAGCCACGCTGCTGTTCCAGGGATGGCTTGCACCTGTTAACCTTGCGCGTCTGGATATTGGATAAGGCTTTTGCCACTTCCATAGAGCCTTTCATAGGCAAGGCTAAAAAGACTAACGCACCACCCTCGAAAACATAAGTGGAAAGAAACATAAGGGTAATGCTGACCAATGCCAGATGTGTAAACCTCAATATGCATGCTCCCGAGGCCCTCCCCAGTATGGAGAACATTGATGTCTGTGCAGTGACAGAAACCTGCAGCAAGCCTCCTGACAGCACACCAGCACTACCAGGTTATACCTCATATCATGCGTTATGGCCCCCAAACCTGGACCAGAACATAAAAGGAGGGGGTGTATCCATATTCAGCACAAACACCCATACGTCCAGGTAACTGACAATGCACGAAGCATTGGAGACCACCCACGTGCAACTAACCATAGGCAAAATTGCTGTACAGTCTGTAGCATGCTACAGACCACACTCTCACACACAGGAACCCCACCCAGCCGTCCTGAAGACACTGGACAGTATTAATGTCTCACCAAATACCAAACAAGGTACTCACAAATTACCACATAGGTGGTAATCCAATATGTATGGAAGGAGTAATCATGGACCTAGGGACACAAGTGGACAGTAACCTGTTATGTGACACTCACATTGCCAACGTGGCTAGGAAGTCTGTCTATATTGGACACCTTATCATGAAAGGATTCACATCTACGTCAACAGAGGTCATTGTGCCCCTATACTGTTCTCTTATCAGACCCATAATCTAGTACAATGCCTCATTTGGGATGTACCTTACCCGACACCTGCAGCAGTTAGAAAGACCTCAAAGGTACCTCACCAAGAGGCTAAAGGGTCTCAAATATATGTCATATGCTGCCTGGCTGTAGACACCCCAGCTGAATGCAGTCACATACTGCCTACACAGAGGTGTTGTATGCCTGTTGTACAAGGCCATGTCCAACACAGGAGTAATGGACATGCTCCACCCCAGAAAACCCAAAGCCATCGGAGCTGTGAGAGTGAGAGATGTCAACCTCAACACCTAATGAAATAGGATGTGCTGGAGGGACAGATACATAACCCAGAGGCTCCCTACACCCTGGAACAGAATCCCACTCCATGTTAGGCAGAGCCCCTCACTGACACTCTTCAACAGGAATCTTGCCAAGTGGATGGATGATCATAGATGTACACTGGGGTCTTCACTGTGTCACGTCCAGACAGAGGCACAGTAAAGTAAATCATAAATGGCCATAATATTCACATAGCAAGGGGTGGCGAAAGCCACACACACTCTGGCTAGGCTTATAAATGCCCTAGGGTGGATAGCCTAGTATGAACCTATGAAGATACAAATTGTACAGGACACTAAGGATAATCACAAGGCTTTCTTAACTGATGGTAGGAACCTTGTTGGGAATTCACAGATATGCTCTGAATCACTCAAATATTACAAACAACATACCAAACACACTCACACATTGCCAACATCCAACCTGACAGGTGTAGTGCAACCCCCCCCCCCAAAAATGCAAAATATCTATCCCAGCAGAGTGCTGGCCCCCTGACATTGCAGATGCTGAGGTAACAGCCAGCATCTACAAAGCAAAACACACAGCAGCAATGGTATGAGATGGTGTCCTGGACTGAGTCCAACATGGACTCCAAGAAGAATGGAATGCCAAATCACACTACTGCTCAATGTCAGCCTTACCACAGGATATGTACCCAAAGAGCAGTGTACAACAACAGTGATCCTTCTCAACAAAGGTGTTGCCTGAATGGATACTGCAAACTTCCACCCCAGAATCCTGACAAGCTTGGCCTGCACAGCTATGGAAAGGATCAGCATGTACCGCAGACATAAAGATATTGGGGACCTACTGACACCGGACCCTACCCAGTGTGGCTTTCTTAAGTGCAGGTCCTGCCCCTTACATGTTTGACTCATTTGAAACAGTCATTAAGGTCATTGATGAGGGCAATGTGGTCCACACAGCGTAGCTGGACCTTGCAAAAGCTTCTGTACAATACCCCACTTGTTCATTATAGATAAGCTCACCAGCTTAAATATAAACCCCTATGTCAGTAGAGGGGTTGCAAACCAGACCAAGGACAGAACTGACATGGTCAGACATGCTGCAGCCATGTCAGACTACAAACCAGATATAACTGGCATCCCACAAGGCTTGGTCCTGGGACCACCCTCGTTTGGTATATATGTCCCATAGGTGTAGGCCAACATGGAAGGACTGTGTCTGAACAAGTCTGCAGAGGACTACAAACTGACCACCATATCTGACCCTCCAGCTGACACAAGCATCCCACAAAAGGGCCACATAGAAACAGACAACTGGTGCCATAGCCATGTTAGCAAGATAATTGCAGAAAAGTGTATAGTCAACCCCTGTGGATATACAGTAAGTGCCCACCAATTACCACATAGGTGTTAACCCATTAAGTACTTAACATGTAATCAGAGACCTGGGGACACAAGTTGATAGATATCCTGCATTGGACAAGCATATGGCTGTAGTGGTTACAGAAACATACCATATACCCACATAATCATGAAGGTTGTCAGATCTAGATCAGGGGAGGTCATTGTGGCTCTGCAGTCATCCTTCATCAGCATTACAATTGACTACAATAGCCCCTGTGGGATGTACCTCAGCAGACACCTCCATCAACTGTAAAGTCCCCAAAAGTACCTCACCAGGAGTATCAAAGAGCTTGAACAGATGCCATGTGTTGCCTTATTAAACAAACAGCAGCTCCACACACTGCCATACTGCCCACCCATAGGCAAGCTGTGCCTGATGTATAAAGCCATGTCCAAGCTGGAATCAATGAACATGCTGCACCTTGTACAATCTGAATGGCAGTGAGCTATGCACATGAGAGACCTGAACCCCAGCACTGACATACATAGGACAAGCTGTACTGAATGATCCATAACACAGAAGCCACCCCCACTATTGAGTAAACTCCCAGTACAAGTTAGCCAGAGAGTCACTCATCGACTCTCCTCAAGAGGAATCTTGATGAGTGGATGGGAGATGGTAGGTTTACCCTGGGTATCACTGTTATGTCATGGGTAGACGGAGGCACAGTATACTAACCATGACATATGTCATGGCAAACTCCACTTACAATGTGTGTCGAAGGACAAACACACTCTCCGACTAGCATTAGAAATAGCCTAGGGCACATCGCTAGTGTTTGCCAATGTACACCTATGTTGTGGAATACACTTACCAATGTTGGACAAGCCTGGTGTAAGTAGTTCATATCTGAACATATTGCAACATGGTCAGATGTGCACAATTGGCCCCTAACCAGGCTGTTGTGCTCAGTATGGAAATGTAAAGCAGTGATAGGACTAAAGCACAGGATACTGTCCACCACAGTGAAAGTACTGAACCAGTACACGATACGGTACTACAGTGTTAGGTCAGTATGAAAGGATGTTGACAACTGTATGCAAAGTATCCCATGCAAACCCTGCAGGCACAGTATAATCCCTGTTGTGTTCAGACACAAAGCAGTTGGACAGTAACTACACAACATGACACACAACACACAACCATAAACGTGAGATATTGTTGAAGTTCACACTCATCCACAAATGTGGTGGGCTGCAGAGTTCAACATATGGAAAGCTCACACTGGGCATGCTCGCACACTTTGATAAATGAGACATATGTCAGACAACATGCCATGGAAAGCCTGAACTGGGCATGCTCACACACTTAGGCCAAATCTCAGTTTAGCAGTTGGCCACACATATCTGGTATTTGTACGTGTTATTCCAGGAATCAACTACATTACAGCAATATGCCCAGTGCGCACAGTTAAATGACTACAGAGACATAAGTGATATAGTGGATCCCTCTCATATTCAAACATCTTCCACAGATACACAAGTTGTTCATAGAAACAGGGAATGCTATGGCAATAAAGACCTGCAAACAGTCTATCAGCAACATATATTGTGCATCTGACAATTAAACATATGGGTGTAGAGGTCAACACTAGGCTGTTTGCCCTGGGGAATGACAGCTTAGCCAGAGAGTCCTTGGCATTTGCCTCCCCAAGTACAGTAGGCTACTGTGCCACTGTAAAGTAGGTCACATAAGGCACTGTGTGAGGCTAGTGTGCTGTGCCTCTGCCAAGCAGGGACACAGTGGAGATCCCAGGGGTTGAATTTGCTAAGCTGCATCCATGTTGTTGGTGTGTGCTGGAAGAGGGTTGGTGAGGACCTCTAACAGTAAGTGGGTGTCAATAACAGACTGAGGGGAGCCTTATCTGCATTGTCTGGACAATTTCACTGTCAACACTTTGTCGTGACGATTATGAGGGATTGAAGTGTCGTGCCAGTACTGTTCAGAGATGTCCTCCCTCTGTGGGCTACTGCTCTGCAATGTATTAGCTCACTCTGTCTGTTGGACAGCTCATATATGGCTGGTGTACACCTGACAGGTGTCCTGTTGTGGAGGAGTCATGGGTATATTTGGGATAGCATGATCAATGCAAACCTTCCACATGCTCATAGAATGCAATTGTCAAGGATTATGCAGAGTGGCCTGTATAATCCCCCAGCATGGGTCCTTTGAAGTCTTCCAACACAGTCTTCACAGGTGTAAAGTCTGCTTTTGATAAATACACTTTGTTTGCAGTGACAACCTTGCCTGGGGGTGGGGATGGGATATGGATGTCCAGGGAAAAGTGGGTATGGTCAGATATCAACAATGGTGGTCTACCTCTGGTGTGGAACAGTGAGTACCCATGTTGCAGATGGTCAGGTGCAATATGTATTCCCCCTTGTGGCTGTGGTGAGTGGTTCTGCCATAGCACATGGACTCGCAAATTGTAGTGGCTGTAGGGTAATGTTGTAGAGGCCTGAGTAGTTCCCACACACAATATACCTGTACCTGACGTTAACAACTGGAATGGTGTATGTGAACACCTGCATATCTTGGCACTGTTCCCAGGGAAGCAAAGTGTGTGTCTTGGATGTGGGAGGGGTGGTCCGAACTGGTTGTATTGTGTGTTACAGGTCCTGTGATCATGAAGCATGGTATAGAACATAACCTGCCAGTGCTGATGTGCATATCTGACCCTGACGTAGGTAGCTTCAAATGCATATATATACTATCCCCTACCTTACAGGTAGTACTAGATGTACATACCTCTGTAGAAATAATGATGTCAGCACCCTTGCCCAGTAATTCGGATAGTGCGCTCTGCTAATGCGTCTCCCTCAAGTGTCATAATATAGTTAGGTAGGGGTTTGAATCCTGCAAATGCTCAGTGTGTGTCTGTGTGTGTGGATGAGCGGGGTTGGTGTGTGTGCAATTCTGTGTGAGGGAAATGTCCCTTTTTGCAACTGGGAAAACACACTACAGGATGCACATTCCCCTTTCTAAACACTGATGATGTCAGCACCCTATAAGTACAGCAGGAGAAGGGAAACCTCCTAGTAATAGTGCGCTCTGCTAATGTGTCCATCTTGAGTGTCATCACATACTTAGGTAGGGGTTTGAATCCTGCAAATGCTCAGTATGTGTGTGGAGGGGGGTTAGTGTGTGTGCAATTCAGTATGAAAGAAATGTCCCTTTTGGCAACTAGGAGAACACACTACAGGATGCACATTCCCCTTGTAAACAGTGATGATGTCAGTACCCTATAAGTACAGCATGAGAAGGGAAACCTACCAGTAATGCGTATAGCGCGCTCCGCTAATGCGTTAGTCTAGAGTGTCATAACATAGTTAGGTAGGGGTATGAATCCTGCAAGTGTGTGTGTTTGTGTGGGGGGGTTAGTGTGTGTGCAATTCTGTGTGAGGAATATGTCCCTTTTGGCAACTAGGAGAACACACTACAGGATGCACATTCCTCTTTCTAAACAGTGATGATGTCAGCAACCTATAAGTACAGCAGGAGAAGGGAAACCTCCCAGTAATACGAATAGCGCACTCTGCTAATGTGTTCGTCATAGAGGTAGAGGTAGAGGTAGCCCTAGTGGAATGAGTTCTGATCCCCCGTGGAGTAGGTTTTCCATGTTGTTTGTAGCAGAAATGGATGCAGTGTGCTATCCATTTGGAAATGGTTTGCTTTTAATTGGCCTTTCCCTCTGCCCCTGTAGCGAAGCGGACTAGCAGCTGGTCAGATTTTGTGAAAGGTTCAGTTCTGTCAAGGTAGAACATGAGCTGTCTGTGCACATCCAAAGAGTGCAGAATCCTTCCTTTTTATTCTGAGAATTAGGGAAAAAGGTTGGTAAATGGATGGACTGGTTTAAAGCCACACTGGATACCATTTTGGGCATAAATGATGGGTTAGTCCTGAGGGAAACCCTGTCCGCATGGAAAATAATGAAGGGTTCCACAGCCATTAGTGCCTGTAACTCAGACACTCTTCTTGCTGAAGTGATGGCTAGAAATAAGGCTGTTTTCCAAGAGAAGAATTTTAACTTTGCTGTAGCAGCAGGCTCAAAAGAGGGAAGCATGAGCTTCTCTAGTACAAAGTTAAGGTCTCAGGCAGGGGTGGGATGTCTCTTTGGGGGCCTTAAATTGTTAGCTCCTCTCAGGAACTGTTTGATGAGAGGGTGAGAAAATAGAGGTGGCTCAGTATTGTAGTGAGCTGAGATGGCAGAGGCATGAATTTTAATTAATGAAAAGGATAGGCCTTTGTGGAGTAGCTCTGCTAGGTAATCTAGGGTTTGAGGTAAGGTGGGCATAGCTGTGTCCTTTCCTTGAGACTGGCTCCAAGAACACTATCTTTTCCAATTTTCTGAATAGGATTTCCTAGTACTAGGCCTTCTGGCCTCAAGGATGATGTCCAGAACCTGTTTGCTGAGGGTTGCTGGTGATGTATTCAGGGAATAAGCCAGGCCCCAAGGTTCAGGGTTTGCAGCTGTGGATGCAAAATCTGTCCCTCCTGCTGGGACAGCAGGGAGGGGGTCTGATGTAGGTGCCAGGGTGGCACTGCTGTCAGACTGCATAGGAGTGGGTACCAGTGCTGGTGTGGCCAGTCTGGGGCAATAAGGATTGTCCTTGGCCTGTCCTGTTTGATTTTGACTAGTACTTTTGAGAGGAGGGGCAGAGGAGGAAATGTATAAATTGAGAGGTTTTCCCACGTAAAGGATATGGCATCCATTTTCTATGCTTGGCTGTGGGGATTTCTGGTGAAAAATTTGCTCAATTGATAGTTTTGGGAGGAGGCAAAAGAGGTCCACCTCTGGAGTCCCCCACCTGTGGATTAGAAGTCTGAATGAGTTGGGTTCCAGCTTCCACTTGTGTGGGTCCAGTAGATTTCTGCTTAAGTCATCTGCCAGTGAATTTTGTTTGCCTGGCAGGAATTGAGCCTGCAGGTGCACTTGGCTACTCAGGGCTGTGTTCGACAGGGCCATGACTAACCTGCAGAGAGGGTAGGAATGAGTTCCCCCCTGCTTGTTTATGTACCACAAAACTGTGGTGTTGTCTGTCTTTATCAGGAGTTGTCCTGGAAGGATAAGGTATTTGAAGGCTGTCAGAGCATTCTGTACAGCTAACATTTCTTTTTGATTGATATGCAGGGGAATTTGTTCTGGGCTCCATTTGCCTTGAATGCATTTGCCTGCCATGTGAGCCCCCCACACATAGTCTGATGCATCTGTTGTCAGTGTTTGGATGGTGAGGGGTTGAGTGAAAGGAAGTCCCTTGTTGTGGTTGCATCCCTCTGCCCATCAAGGGAACTCTGCCCTTAGACAAGGAATGATAGGAATCAGTGTTTCCAGGTCCTGAGAATGTTGACATCAGAGACTTTTTAAGTACCATTGAAGTTTCCTCATATGCAGTCTTGCATATGAAATTAGCAGAATGAATGAGACCATGAACCCTAGGGCTTGCAGTATTTTTCTTGCAGATAGCTGGGTTTTGGTGGCCATTAGTTTGAAGTAGTTTGCCAAATAAGCCTGTTTTTCTGGAGTGAGGAATGCCATCTGGGAAGTTGTGTTCAAGCTTGCTCCCAGGAATACAATCTTTTGGTTGGGCACTAGTTGTGATTTCTTTTCGTTGATGGTTTACCCTAGAGAAGTTAGAAGTCTCTTTATAAATGCCAGGTGCTGAAGCAGCAATTCCTGACTGTCCGCCTGAATCAGGCAATCATCCAAGTATGGGTAAATTTGAATATTTCTCTGCCTACAGTATGCAATGGCTGGATCCAGGCACTTTGTGAATACCCTGGGCACAGTAGATAAGCCAAATGGAAGTGCAGAGAACTGATAGTGCTTAGAGCCTGCCCTGAAACATAGATAATTCTTGTAGGATTCCCTTATGGGGATGTGCAGATAAGCTTCTTTTAAGTCTAGCATAGGAAGAAGCTGTTGCAGAGTCAACATTTAGAATTTTGGGACCACCAAGAAAGTGTTGAGAATTGACAGATCTAGGATAGTGTGCCAAGAGCCCTATTTTCTGGGCACCAGGAATAGTCTGGAGTAGAAATCCTGTCCCATTTGCTCTATTAGAACAGGTTGAATAGCCCTGATACTTTGAAGAGAAAGTACTTGCTTTTGAGCCTCTGCCCACTGATTTGGAAGAAGGTCTGGCAACCCTCTTGGGGTTGGCAGTGAGTGGAAGTAGAATCTGTATCCCTGGGATATAATGTTTAGGACCCATCAGTCCCGGGTAATGGTCATCCAGTTTTGTACATGCAGGGTGAGTTTTTCTCCTAGGGGTGCAAGTACTTGGGCTTTGCTGGGAAGGAAGATAGACAAGTCATTGTGAACTTTTTCCATAAGGGGGTGGCTTACCACTCCCTGATTTAAAGGAGGGAGCACTCCATTGTTTAGATCTCTGCATACCCTGATATTGTAGTCTTGGTGGCCTGTTGCCTCTGGGTTGGGATTGAGAATGCCTGGGAGGGACTGGAAAGGACCAGTTTTTAGAAGGCCAATGCCTACTGAATCTAGGTGGCTGCACCTGTAAGAAATCTTTAACAGTTTGCGTAGATTTAGCTTTTTCCTCCATCTTTTTAAGAACTTCTTCTGGTTTTGTGCCAAGCAACCTTTCCTGGTTTAATGGAGCATCTAGTAATTTTGCTTTGACATGGTCTGGCAAGATTTGCTCCTTCAGTCAAGCATGCCTTCTCAATACAGACCCAGTGACAGCAGCCGTACAAGATGCTTCTAAGGCATCAAAACCACACTGCAAAGTATGTTTACTAACTTGGTTTGCAGAATGCATTAACTGTTGTAAATCTTTATTTTCTGTAAAATATGGAAGCAACAACATTTTTTGTTTAATTAGTTTCATAATATGCTGTTGGTACTTCAACATGTGAAACTGGCAATTCAAAGCCCTGTCTTACCCCATCTGTCTAAAGCTCTAGAATTCCTGTCCGAAGGGGTAGGATTTTTGGCTGTAGTAGACTTAATGCCTTTAGGTCCCTGGGAAATAGTCTCTGGATCCACAGTGGGATTCTTAAAGAGAAATTTGTGAGAGTCAGGTACACTGTAGTACCTGTTAGGCTTTCTAGGAGCTGGTGGTAAAGTGTCAGGAGTAAGACTGGATTCCATGAAGACATCATGTACAATGTCCAGGACAGGGGGTATAGCTAGAGGCCTGTGCTGAGGCAAGTCTAAAAGTTCTCTGAGTCTCTTTTTGAACTGAGGGTAGCCCTGGCATTCCCAGTGGAAATGCTCTCTTAAAGTATGCAAGGTGTCACCAAAAGAAAAGTCTTCTGGAGGGGATAAAGAGGGTATGGAATCCTCTGCATCTGAATCCTCATAGGTAGATAAGGGTATGTCCTGATAATCAGAGGGATCAGAGTCATCGGACTCATGGTCTGTAGAATCAGAAGGAAAATCAATTCTTTGTCTTTTATAGGGGGAAGGCTGGATTCCTCTAATTAAAGTTATAAGGTCTTCAGCCATTCTAAGCATTTGTTTCTGTGGCAAGGGAGCTTGAGCATGATTTTTGGTCATCGGTTTTCTAGGCGTAGTACGAACTCTGGGCCTGAGAAACTTAGTATTTTTAGTCAAAAACAAAGCTGTTGGTTTCATGCGAACATCAGAAGGCCAGAATACACCCTCAGAAGCCAGTGGCTGCACAGCGGCTCCGGACCCATCCAAGGTAGAGACATCCACAGGTTCCATAGTCGAAGAAGCATCTTGTGGCATACCGGACTCCGAATGGGTCTCAGCAGAGGCCCGTAAATCTGTAGAAGTGGGTATCAGGGGCTGCGAAAGCATCTCACTGAGTAATGGCAAACTGGCGACTAGCTTAATGGAAGCATTGTCGGCAGTTTTGGACCTATGCGGTCTGTGTCTATCTTTATTCTTACATTTTTTCGGAACATCAACAGTCGGATGGCTTATGGAAGCCATTTCAGAAAACGGAGAACAAGATCGAAAGAATTTAGCGACAAAGATAGCCCAACAATGAATAGTTTGGGCATTAAACAAGGCACAAAACCTACAGCGAGAAACGTCATGGTCTGGGCCTAAACAGATGACGCAGTAAGAATGAAAATCTCTGTGAGGTATTTGCTTTCCACAGGCAAGACAATTGTCAACTTTTTCTGACATCGGTTAGAGCAAGATAATAGGATCCCCAATGGGGTACATAGCTTTAGAAGACTTCCGGTTTGAAAATCGAAAAACGAAAATTTCAGGAAGCAGCCGACTGGCACTTGCGAATTGCTTCTGCTTCAGGCTCCCACGCGGCAAGAAAAGCTGATGTAATGGCATTGGCTGCATGTTTTATACCCCCGATGATCTGACGTCATGGAAGAGGTGACAGCATCCGACGCAGAAATCCCAAGACTCTGGTATTCAGGCTGACTGAGGGCTACCTGCAGGCAGATAACCCAAGTGTGATGACTGCAACAGTGAAACATGAAGAACATCTGAAATTTAAATGAACATTTCTGGAACAGGTTGTTTAGACTGCTTTGCCCAATTTTTAACTTTAAACCACATATTTACTGGTGCATTTACTGTAGAAGTACTGTTTGACATTTCTATATAATTTACATTTACTGATGTATTTAAATATATTTACTGTCTGATTTAACTAGAAAATGCATTGTATCAAAAATGAATGCTCACATAAGGAAAGCTGAATTTACATTGGGAAGGTTGTCAGATGTCTCTCAGCTTTTTTAAACCCCCACTTATAAGGCTCATCTTAGCTCTGTGACATCACACTGGAAACTTGAAAGTCTGTTGCCTACTTTGGCGACGGTTAAGTTTTCCGATACATTGCTGTTAACTGGATAATGTCCTTTACACATATCTTGGAGAGTCTGAAGTTCTTTGAGACTTTACTATAGATTTTCTGAAATAGGAACACTGCTGCTCTGTAATACTTGTCTAATTGCTGATAGATTTGCAAGGTTGCTATAGGGTTTTGAGACATAACTTTAACTGCAAATATTGCCCCCCCTGCATCGATGGTGGCTTGCCATTGTAAGAATTGATAGGACTGCAGAGTACTGGAATGAACTGAAAAAAATGAGAATGAGACGTTAATGAATGTCTTTATCTTTTAATTACCCAGAACTGTTCTGAACAGATGTCATTCTCTCCTTTATATGCCAAATTCTCTTGTACCTTTCAGAATAAAAGTCGGCATAGACTGTAGTTTGGTTAAGAATGATGTTTTATTATGTATAGTGGAGGCAAATGCCAACAATATCCAAATCAAATCTTAATGTCCATAGCTTCTGCAGTCATTATACTGTCCGCAGATTCTGTACTCAAAATGTCAAAT
Source organism: Protopterus annectens (assembly GCF_019279795.1). Taxonomy (NCBI): domain Eukaryota; kingdom Metazoa; phylum Chordata; order Ceratodontiformes; family Protopteridae; genus Protopterus; species Protopterus annectens. The sequence goes on from NC_056739.1 coordinate 418,516,428, forward strand.
CTTATGGTCTCTAATAACATTGCTGATAATTATGTCTGTAGCTACTGCACTCATATTCCTTCCCTCCTATAATTAATATTCTGAAATGCTGGATATTTTACCTGACTTCTGCACTCACTCTTGAGTCTGTACCAAACTTCTGAGGACTGCACTGCAATGACTTTTTGCACATCAGTCCAAATGAACTGTATCTACCAAACCCTGTAATTTTCTACATACCTCCTTAACTTTGTTCTCAAGCCTCATACTATCTAAACAAGATCTGCTTGTACTCACTGTACTGCATTTTCCATTAGCACATTTTATTCTTATCAGTATTCTTGATTAAAGGTTATATTCACTGATTGAAAGTGCATTCACTGAAACTGGACGCAAAATGTGAAGGCCTGCTTTAATATGGCTGCATTTCTAGACTTATGCAAAGACAGTATTGTATTTTTGTTTAACAAAATGCATTTAAATGAAACCTGATCTTACAATTGTGAACTATGAAGTATATTGATCATTTCCCCCTCCCAAGATACTCCCCATCTTGAAATAAGAAATTAATTTTGTACTTTAAATTGGGATTAAGTCTGAGATCTGTTTCTTCTGTATGGGTTCTGATACAAGCCTCATCAGTCCTACCTCATTTAGAGCATCAACATCAGTGCTGCTCTTTGTAGGGCATCAGTAATTGCTCAGCTCATAGATGTTTCTAAAACAAATTTGAGATCATAGATGGTATATTCATGTCTTGAAACAATATATCATCAGATTACCCAAACTACTTGGCTGCTTAACCTTATTTTGCAGCACACAGTATATATATATATATATATATATATATATATATATATATATATATATATATATATTCACTTTATAACATCAAAATGCTGAAATATTGAATTTCAGTATCTCGAGACTATAAAACCGAATCCACAAAACACCGACAAACAAAAACCGCGAAACCACATAACCGAAAACACCGCATACACTACACTAAACATACAACACAACACCCACATCACAACATAAACAAAATAAAACACACATACACAACTCACACACACATAAGCAGGGGGCAAGCCCCCCTGCACCCCCCACACCCCCCTACTTATTTATACTAACTCCAAGATTGCACAACAAACACAACACAAAAGCTCACTCACACACGCACATTCTCCAATCCCTCACACACACTCTAACTCCCACTCAAAACCCTTACAAAACACTCACTTACCTGACATAACACCTACATCCACAGTGGCACCGCGCACCACCAAAACACAAACCCGGACATTACATAGCGCAACTTCATAACCGCGAATTCGACATATATTCAACATATGTGAAATTTGCGATTATGAACGTTCGCTATTTCAAACATTTGACTTTATAGCTTCGAGATACTGAAATTCGACATTTCAGTATTTCGATGTTATAAAGTGAACCTATATATATATATATATATATATATATATATATATATATATATATATATATGTATCTGTGTTTTATTACTTTATTATTCTTCTGTGGGTTTGAATTGGCATGGAAGGCACATAGAGCACATAAGACATGTTGCCCTAATTTTACATTCCTATTAGAATTCAGAGTGATCCATAATAGATATAGAAATGTAGAAAAAAAATATGTATATCTATATATATCATAATCACACACTCATTGCTTGCGTGTGTTAGAACAGTAGTAGTTATGCTTCATCCTCAGCTTACATTGACTACTTTGCAGCATTTTGTGCTAAAACAACTTTGGAACTGTTCACCTAATTGCTTTAATATACACACCGCCAAATTATAGCAATGCAAATAACTAACAGAAGTCAAAGATATGTTATAGTATACTCATAAGCTAAACATACTTAGTACATTCCAGAAGGAGGCAGAGTTTTCAAAAGCAGCATGGCATCTTGACAGGCAAGTGCATCTCCCTTCTCTGACACAAACAATATTATATCTACTGTCACTAACCTTTTAAACAGACCTCAAGTCCTGCAGCAGCCTTCTCCCTAAATCTAACCTTCTGCTTAAACAATGCCTGACCTATTCTCCCAGTGCATTAAACATACATTGACACTTTCATCCCCATCTACAGTATGTGCAAACATTTAATTTAGCTTTGCAAAGTCTCAGGCAGTCAATACTAATTAAACACATTTAATAAAAATATCAGACATGTTAGAAGTTCATTACAGATGCCATTCATGCAGCCACTTTCCAAGTACTGAAGAAATCAGCTGCAGAAAGGGATCTACTGTAGACAGAATTCAAGAATAGTACTGATAGTCACCTCTCCAGTGACAAGTTACCTCCCACATCCAGGATGTCAGCCAAACATGCTACCGTTAAGAGAGAAAGTAACCCATGTCATCTCCATTTTTCCATCGAAGCATATAGTCACTCAGTGCCATGAATTGTGTTGGGTGAGTTTAACATTTACTCCAACTTCCAAGCCTAAAATTCCTCTTCTTTGATTTTTATCATATACATGCTGCTGAGTGTAGTGATGGACATGTTTTGTTGGGGGGTGGTATTAGAGTGGCTTGATGTTCCTGGAAAGCATCACCAACAAATGTGCCTGCAGGAGACAAATTACTGTATTTCCTGTTGATCGTTTTGAGACCCCACATATGCAGTCCTCAGAATACAGAGTATTATCATTAGGTTGCTTGTCATAACTGATTTGTTGGTGTTCAAGGAATAGATTCAAGAAATTCATCTTGAACATAAATCTTTGTCATACATGGGACATAAGCCACCCTGCTGTACTACTACTTACAGAAAAGGACAGCATAGGAGTGTGAACTGTTTACAGCGTTGAAAGCTGTCATGTATTTAACTTAAGCAGACAGATTTGAAGTGTCACTGATGAATGAACAGCTTTAAAAGTTAGACACTTCACTCTACTAGAATATTTTTGTGTGACACAGCAAAATGTATTAGAACTTTTAAAGTTGTTCAAATACTTCAGACGCTGGTCTGTAGTGGACACTGTTAATGCAATGGCAAAAGACTGGTGCATAGTAGAGCTGGAAGGTACTTAAAAAGCTTTAAGTATCTTTCTTATATCAGAAAGGTGCTTAAAGTTACTTTTCTAAATTTCAGGGCATAATCATGGCGGATCCCTGTACTACATCATAATAATAAAGATAAATGTAGTGTAATAAATTCAGAGGTTGTGATCTCTCGCAGTATTCCCCATATTCTGAAATACAGTCACCTTACAGTTGTTATGTATAATGAGCAGAACAGCTCCGCTCCACATAGTCACTGAGGTAAAGGAAAAACTAATATTGTTACAGTGAGTTTTTTTATTTGCTCTTTTGGAGTTCAAAGTGATTTTTTTTTAATACAAATTGTGATAAGGAGTCTATTATTTTGCTTAGGGGGATTTCATGAATATTAAATTGTAAGCATTGCAAAACCTCTAACAAGAAACTTGAAGATTTTTTAGACCACAGATGTCCAGCCTTACTCTTAGGTGTCCACTGAGACAAACATCCAGTCTATTATGCATATTCCATTCGTATAGAAAAAATAAGAGAATGGAGAGAAAGAAGAAAGGCCTTAAACAAAGGAAGCAGGTGTGTGTGTGTGTGTATGTGTGTGTGTGTGTGTGTGTGTGTGTGTGTGTGTGTGTGTGTGTGTGTGTGTGTGTGTGTGTGTGTGTGTGTGTGTGTGTGTGTGTGTGTGAGCCTGCCTCATACACCCACTCCTTCATCCAAAATCTACTGATGTAGAAAGACCCATAAAATGAAGAGAATACAAAAACACAATAGATTTTCTCTCACAAGGGAAGCAGATAGAGTTTGTGATGCCTGAGACACTACACCCATACCAGATATGCTTGTAGGTATAGGGCTAAGTGAAGGAAATGCTAGGACCTTAGTTTGATTCCAGACCAACTATGCCAAGGTGTCTAAAGGCAGAAAGTGTGCTGAATGCTTCAAGCTCTGATCAGGCCTCTGAGGAATTAGCAACTGCACCTTAGCTGGATGCTGGCTCTTAGGTGCCTAAAATTAGTATAAAATATCTCCCTTATGCTCCCTCTGCTACTTCTGTTATGGTGCCTTTTTGACAAATACTTGAGCCTCCTATTTCCAATTATATGATTTTTATTTTCTGCAGGGTTTCCTTCTGCGTCCTTACTGCCTCACATTCTGGTTGTCACCCTCTCTTTGGCTACATTATAACCATTGTCCTTCTGGTTGTCAGGCACCTATAGCTCTAGCCTTTAATTACAACCATTTTACACAAGATTATTTGGCTGTTGCACTGAGACCTTCCCTATCCCTGACACCCAACTCACCTCTTCTACTTCCAGGGTTCCCCTACAGAAAAGGGGGGAAGGGAACAAAGATCATACCCAAAACCATGCAGTCAACTCTTGATACAGATGTGAAAGAGTAGGACCATTTTTATTTAGACCAAGATCTGTCTCCTGTGGTATATGATAATGATGACCCCATTTCTCTTAGTCCTCCTCTAGGGGGATGCTGTCATCAATAAAATGTTGGGCCTGATGACATCCATTTTATGTGGAAGAGAGAGACAGAAGAGAAACTCAAGTGTTTAGCTCTTCTCCCAGTCATCCAGGTGTTTAAAGATATTTCTGAG